>NW_024868368.1:0-120207 GCF_013358625.1 Macadamia integrifolia | reverse complement strand
CCTTAACTAATTGGGAAACCTAAATTGACTAGGAAATTGAAATAATAATGGAAATAGACTCAAAACAGAACTTTAACTAAACTAATGAATTAAATCTCGTTTTCCTATTTTCTTCCCATATTTTAGGCCCATTACAAAGAAAGTCCATGGGATCAAAGGCCCAAGACATACACAACCTAAACTAAGGCTTATTTTGCAATAAAATAAGCCCATTAAGTTACTTATTTGCATCAACTCGCCCTCTCTTAAAAAATTTGTCCTTGAATTTTATAGAGTGTGAGGGTGATTATAACATGGTGCACGTCCCTCTTCAAGCTGTAGACAAATTCAGGTAGCCCTTTGATAATAAGGATGTAGTCTAGAACGTGAGGAGCTCGCTTTGCAAGATATTTTAATGGGATGACGAACTTCACATGCTCAACCTCAACATTGTCGGATGTATGATGTATCCACAGGGTCATCTACATATGTACCTTCAACCTCTTCAAACTTTGGTGCAACGTTGATCTCGTCGGGTAATTCTTGGTGGTCGTTTACAGTCAACTCGATTGTCTCTGCTTTGAATCCCTCAACATAGACCTCTTTGGGAGGATTATTTATTTCTTGTTGTACCTTCTTCAAAATTTCTTTGGTCTTGGTAGCATCCTTTCGAGGTGGAAGGTGGAAGAGACCAAACTTGGCGTCAAACTTTTTCTCAAGAGCAGTCATACGGTCTGATAATCTCATAACTTCCTTGTAGAGATCGTCTATGCTAGCCATGGTAGGCTTATTTGATGATTCCTTCATGCTTTTGTAAATTGTGGGTGGCTTTTGGGAAATCTGGTGGAGGGAAATACATTCTTCGTTCATGCTTAGATAGGTACATACCTACGAACTCATACTTCATCTCCTCCTAAGTTCTAGGCTTTCGTCCTTGAGTTTGAAGTTTCCTTTCACGGATTCTCCGTTTGATTTGAGCATAGTCACTCATTTGGGAGCAAACATATCGAAGTCGTTGTGTCTCTGTCAGGTTGTAGGAATCAAAGTAGACGTTCAATTCCTTTACCCAATAAAGGGACCCCCTTAAATTAATTTTTCTCTGAAAATCACGTGGCTCCATCGGTTAAGTTGGCTCTGATACCAAATAATGTAAAATTGGGTCACAAGTGATCCGATCCCAGGAAGAATCTTTAGTAAATTCAATAAAAATCAAATTCAGGAGCCGATAGAATGAATAAAACAGAAAATAGAGAGTGAAGGGAAGAATGAGGGTAGGGAAATAGGTTGGGTCGAGCATCTCACTCTCCCCTAGGGCATCTCTCCCAAGCTGTCTCTCACAGCGTTGCATCTCACAGTTCTCCTACACAAAGCTTTTTTTTTTTATCATTCAATCAAATTCGTTTTCAATGTTATAGCCCCTTACAAAGGAAATAGACTCAAAATAGGACTTTAACTATCTCAAACACTAAAAAGGAAAGGCCTAACCCAATCCTTAACTAATTGAGAAATCTAAATTGACTAGGAAACTGAAATAACAAAGGAAATAGACTCAAAATAGGACTTTAACTAAACTAATGAATTAAATCCCGTTTTCCTACTTTTAGCCATATTTTAGGCCCATTAAAGTGGTCCATTACAAAGAAAACCCATGAGATCAAAGGCCCAACACATACATAACCCAACACAAGGCTTATTTGCAATAAAATAAGCCCATTAAGTGGCTTATCTGCATCAGGATGGTTTTGGTTAGTTTGCAGACCGGTGGTGAATCAGTGACCTGGCAACTAAAACTGATTGAGGGCTGGGCTGGTTTTCAAAGCTTTGTTTTGCAGTTTCTATTCCAGAATTTTAACTTTGCATGTATGAGAACTGGAGATGTGAACCCCAAAAACCAACAGGGTTCAATCTGGGAGCGGAACTCCTCTTGCGCCTCTCAAATTAAACTTAGACACGACTAATCCTTATCCCAATTAAATGGGGTTGGCTATGATGATCTTGTTTGGCCATTAAACTCTATTGAAATCCATGTTTTCAACCCTATTCCATGCATATCTTTTCGCCATTCAAGGGTCTCATGATTCTCCCGAGTTACTCTTTCACAAGTACTATAAAAGTGTTTTTCCATTGTATATTATGTTTGTATTCTTCTCCTCTGTTTTAGATGTTATACCTCGCAGACTTTGAAACTTGTGTGTTTCCTTTTTTAGTTTAGTTTCTTTTCCTCTTACTTTTTTATATACAACACCTATTAAATATTGAAACCTGTGAATTTTTCCATCGATTCCTCTATCTGCTGTAGAAAGCTCTGTAGAATCTGGGATCCTTGCTTCTAAAGTGACTGTCTCCAAGGGGTTTTCTTTTTGTTATTTCCTTTCTCAATGTGGCCAGGAAATTTTCCTGAGATGCATCAGTCAGCACATGGAAGTGAACCATCCATATCTCAAATTATTAAAGTAGGGTGAAAGCAGTGGCAAGGCATTTTCTTTTTGTTATTTCCTTTCGCAAGGTGGCCAGGAAAATTTCCTGTGATGCATCAGTCAGCACATGGAAGTGAACCATATCTCAAATTATTAAAGTAGGGTGAAAGCAGTGGCTTTGGGAGATGGCGTAGATTGCAGTTTTTAGAACTCGGGCCCTGATCCAGAAAAGTGCAAAAAATACATCCATCATTTGCACTGTCATGTGTCAATCTTTTAGTGTTGTCTACGAACTCCTTCATTCCTCTTGTTGCGGAAAATTGGCTCCCACTTTCTTCTCACTGGTGTTTGAGACAGCATTAACTCTGCTCCAATGTCCACCAACCATCTTTGTATACTGATTGTATCACTGCTACCAACAATTCTTCTCTGACCCTTTGTGGACAAGGCTTATTCACATTGGTGAGTATTCACCCCTCATCTGAACTTCTCTCATGTGAAGCTACAGAGTGAAAGTCTCCACATTTTTCATCCAATTTCTCAAATAAGAAAACAGTGCTCGAAAATATCTTTGTTTGTCTTACAGATGAACATGTGCAAAACTGAAAGGTTTTATTATCTATTTAGACGAGTATTGACTAATTTGGCTGATTAAGGAGAAAACAGTGCTCGAAAATATCTTTGTTTGTCTTACAGATGAACATGTGCAAAACTGAAAGGTTTTATTATTTTTACTCTTAATTATCTGACTTATTATAGGACTTTTGCAGGAGCTTAATCTTCCATTAAATGCGTCTTCTTGGAGTGAAGAGGAGCTCAAAGATCCAAAGAAATTGTATGAGATGACAGTCCTTCTCAATGCCCAGAGAGAAATGGCGGAAAAATTTTTGGATGCACAATGGGGAACAAAATGGCGTCAAGATAAGGTAGGTGACATTTGCAGTTCCCTATGGTCAGACCATATTATTAATGAAGAAATTTTCCCCCCTCGAGTTCATGGAATTTTGTTACTTTTATGACAGTTGACTAGTGAAACAGGGATCTGTAGATGACCCCATTTAGTTGTGATAAGGTTTTAGTTGAGCTGTATATTATGAATAATAGAAATGCAAATTTTATTTTATATAGTCGATCAAATGTTCTTATCAAAAGTAAAAAGACTTGCTGGCTCTAGTTTGTGTGCCATAACATTTAATTGTTCTTTTCTTATGCCAATGAATTTGGTTGATTTGTTAATGTGAAAATGTGGAATACTTGCAGTGTTTCTCTGCCAGACTGAGCTTCAATCAGGGTTTTCTAAACTGACCCAGAAAGGGGTCTCCTGTCTCTTTTATAGGTTTAGCTGATGTTTTTTTCATTAGTTGTGCGAATCGAGCTGGAGAATTAGGAATCGGAATAGTAGTCAAACTGGCCTGTGAAATCCAGTTTCCCTCTAGTATGTATCAGGAGCTGAGTTGATACTTATATCATTTTATCCAAGCACACCTTTAGATCAACACACACATGGGTATGTGTGCAGGATATTTTTTTTTTCATATTTTTGGGGCACCGGGGGGGGGGGGTGTGTGGCATGGTTTATGTATCATCTTACCTATTACTTGCTCTATTACTTGCTTGTTTATGCAATAAACAATGGAACTTCCTTTTTTAAGTCCATGGCCTTAACTTCACATATATTTTAGTGCAATTTTGTGTATGGAGTTATTCATGTCATCTTGCAAGTTTATAATTGCACAGTTTGTTGCTTAATGTTTTCATTTTTTGGGATATAAATACTGACTGCATCTAGATTATCTTGCTTGCATGCAATTGTATATGAGTTTTAACTTTAGTTGTTATACAAGATTATCCATACGCTCTTACCTAGTTTGCTGAACCATATTAGCTCAGGTACGATATCCTGAAAGATTTAATCAGACATATGTGACTCTTTGGCCTATACCCACTCCCAAACCCATTATAGTTTCCCGTGTGCCCTAACCCATGGTAGTTTTCTCTAGAGATGCTAGGCTGAATTCACAACTAATAAAAAAATGGATTTGGAGGCATAATCTTTTGGAGTGAGGTGTCACTCATTTTCTGAACCATGAGATTTATTATTAGGAAATTTTGCATTTACACAGTCCTGTGTAGAGAGGTATCTCTCCACTAGACCCCTAATTCTGGCACATGGCAGGATCATGTTGCAATTTCAAACCGTTGCATAGACAGTGGACAGTCTGGATAGGTTACATGTCAAATTGATTCAGCCATTGACAGCCATATTGCAATGCATCCTCATATTTGTCTATGCATGTGTACCGTACTCCAACCACAGTAAGTGAACTTTCCCATTTCCAGGATTTTTTGAAGCCCTATTCTTCCACTTGGTAAACTTTGTTTGTTGTGGAACTTGACATACGGGAAGGGGACCTAGTGGTCTGCATGTCTACAAAATTTGAGCTCAATCTAACAATGCCACACATGGCAAAACAGGTTACCGTGACCATGAAGGAAACTTTTGCCTGTTGTTAAATTTACAGCGCTGCCCCCCTAGAGAATGCCACTATTATAAGAACACCCCCTCTATAATATCAAATTAGACTCAGACCCCCTGTTGTTAGTCACTGTTACGGAATATACCTTATATGCTGATGTCAGCTACTATATTTTTTTTTAAATACCAAAATGCCCTTACTAAATGTGAAGTACCTAAACTACCTATCTAAAAAGTCCCCATCCCCTAATCGATAGCTACCATACCTTGACCCCAAATCGAGACCTAATATACCTTTCTCCCAAATCGATACCTTCATGATCGGAGCACTGGAGATCACGGCGGCAGCGGTGACGTGGAGGGACTTGCGGCGATCGTGTTGGAATATATATATATATATATTTTCTTTTTTTCTTTTTTTAAGGAACTGGAGATAGCGAAAGAGGTAATCACGCAATCGATTAGAGCAGATTAAGTGCACAGTGGTTGAGTTCAGATTCATGTTCAATTTTGCATGTTAAATATCATGTTTACTCACTGTTGTTTATTGATTTGTTAATGGCTGTGAAAATGGTGACCGGAAGGAAATAGTTTCCTTAGCGTTAGTTTCTCTCTTAGTGATCAAGCCCAGTTTGGATTGTGGGAGTCCAATTAAATAGCGGCGAACTGGTAGTGGTTTTGCATTTTATTTGGTAATGAAATAGTCCAGCAGCATATTAGCCTCTGTGCAGTGATGAAGAACACCGCCGACGGTGGCGTTGTTCGGCAAAGTACGTCTCTCTCCCTCTCTTTTCCCGTCTCTCTGCGCTCGATGGCTTCCTCAAGTGCACGATGAAGGTGAGGTAGGGGTGAGGAGGACTTGGGTAAGAACATGACTTTTAGTGAATAGGGTGTATATAAGTCATTTTAACTCCTCACTGTTAAGTGACTGAGGCAGAGGGTCTGAGTCTAATTTGATATTACAAGGTGGTGTTCTTATAATAGTGGCATTCTCTAGGGGGTCACGCTGTAAATTTCCCTTGTTTTTTTTTTTAATGCTCTACGGATGGAACTGTTGTGTAGCCGTAAAATGTAAAACTACTTGAGATTCAGTGGTTCATGGAACTTATCATAAAGAAAAGCATGACTCTACTTTGTAACCTATTCTCATAATCATGGTATTAAACATAATGATATTTGCTCGTTGGGGTAGAATGTGCAAATAAATGATGCATCCAGATATCATGTCTTTGTATCACTTCCTCGTCTCACCTCTGTAGACGATTACATTTGTTGAAACAAAATATTTTGATAGGGTTTTCTTGCTTCAACATTTTCTCTAAAATTTGGTGCTCCATTCTGAATTTCAGTTGAATGAGCTATTGGAAGAGAAGGTGCAGCAATACATCCAGAGCATTGACACTAGTGTTCTTCGACAACCGATTGTCATAAAATCCCCAAATCAAGAACATAAGGTTTCTTTCTCACTCCCCGTTTGGCATTCCTCACTTGGTATTTTCTTTTTTTAGTTAATGATTATGTTTACGTTAAATTTGTAAAGAATACAAGATGGAGTCGATGGTGTAAAACTTGTTTCTCAAAGGCTGCTGATCATTAGAAATTGTAAGGGGTGCCTGTCATTGGCTAAGCTTTTGACTTGTTGACAGCCACATGAGTCTGATTCTTTTGAGAAAACAAAAGGGGCCGGTAGTGTTTTCCCCATCACTTTACGTGGAAAATAATTACTTTGGGCTTAAAATTTTCATTTAAATTTACTTGTGACTCATTTTGCTTGAAATTGTTATTTAGCTTGTTTGAAAAATTGAACTGAAAGATGTCAGAACAGAGCTCCTGGATTTCTCTTGCCTGACAATAATTTCCTAAATTTGAGGTTTGATGTGGAGCAGGTCTGCCAAAAAGTTGGGAAGAATGTTTATACATGCATAAATATATGAGATGCACTATACCGTGAAGCTTGTTTTGTGACTTTCAATGTGTTCTCTTTTGGTACATTGCAGAAAAGGAGGCGGCAGCGCCGGTGGTGGTTATTTTGATAAAATAAGAAGTCCTGGTGCGAAACTTGCTTTTTGCAAAAGTTTTATCTCTTGATTGTACCGTTGTCTATTATTACTTTTCCCTGAAAGGACACCATTGTAATGGCTTACTGCATTTCAAGCTTTCCTCTTCCCAAAATGATATGTTGGTTCTCTTAGGTATAATTTTTATTTGTATTTATAGTCTAGTTATGTGAAATCATTTATAAGAAAAAAAATTATTAGCCATAAATAATAATTGTTTGGTTACTATTAATCCATATATATTATATAATGAAAAATAGGTTTGGTATGCCTATTTCTCATTATGATATGAAATAGAAAAAAAAAATTATGATTTACTTTTCTCCTTCACCCCTCCCATAGCACTCCAGGAAATGAGAAAATAAGGGTCCGTTTGATAACGTTTCTGCCGTTTATGTTTCAAGAAATGGCAGAAACATAAATTTTCGTTTCTAGAAACAGAAACGAAATTGAAGGTGTTTGATAAGTCATGTTTTTCGAAGTCGATGGTAACCAATGAAAGAATGACCACAAGTTGTTTCCAGAAATGGCGAAACAAGTTGAACTTGTTTCGCCTAGGTCGTTTCTTGAACCATAAATAAGTAAAAATTTTTATTTCTATTTCTGAAAATAGGTGAAACGAAACAGTTTTATCAAACGCTTTTTACTCCGTTTTTGCTATTTCTGGAAATAGAAACGGTAGAAATGCGTTTCTTGAAACGTTATCAAACGGGCCCAAAGTTTCTCCTTCATCCCTCCTATGGTACTATAGGAAATCACATCCTCCTCATGCCTCTCTCTGAATAATTTCTCAGCAAGATCCATCTGCCCATTCGTTTCTACCCATGTTTCGGTTGGATAGACTGATCATGAAGACGTTGATGACGATATAAATGACCGAGGGAAATGGAAAGAGAAAGCAAAACTCAGTGGAACACCTTAGGAAATTGGACAAGAGTGACCGGTGATGGTGCATATGAGAGAGAAAATATCTCAGAGAAGGTGCAAACACGTGGCTTAGGTAGGTGGAACAGTTATGGCTAGTATGAAAAAAATAACAATCCACTACCATGGCAGGAGGGCTTTTATGAAATGGATAACAATCCATTCCTCATAGTATTATCGTTCTCTTTTAATGGTAATGCTTTTCTATCCATTACTTCATTTGAATTATGTATTTCTTTTACGTCTGATATTCATTTTAGCATTTTCCTTAAAAGTCTATTTACACATCGTGATTAATTTAAGAAGTCCTTGGAGTGATCGAGGTAAGAGGAGAATACCACTGTCTGATAGAGGTTAAATTCATACATTGAGCTATCTGAAGGCTCTGGCATGCTTGCAAATGATTGACTCAACCAATGCACGGTCATTAAGGCCCTGTTTATTTGATGAATACAAATGGATGGAAAACTTGTACTGGTGGGTTCCACATGTTGTGAGTTGGGTTGACAAGAAAATGAAAGGAAAGGAAAGGAAATAATGGAATATGTAATTTTTAGCGGTTCCACCTCTATGAAAAAGATAAGAAATAGAAGTGAAAATGGGATTTTATGGGAAAGAGAGGAAGGACACAAACAACTTTTTTACGAAGTCCTATCAATTTTGGTAGGACTTTGAAAGTGAATTGGGTGGGAAAAATTAACCAACAGACAACAATTGTTGCATTAAATGATCTTGTCTGATAAGTTTTCCACCACACATATTTAAACACTTATTTGTGATTGTTTGTGGAAACAAGTACAAGTTTTTCATATTTTTTTTTTTTTATCTTTTCCATTTTTCTCTGTCAAACATATAGAGTCCAAGGGAATTTATTTGCTAACACCATCTCTAGTGAAGCAATTAGAATGCCATTGCTCTTGACCTGATCACTGGACTGGAAGTTCTCATTGAAAATGTCTTGAACTTTCTATCTTGTAGGCTAGGGAAATGTGTGATGCCTAATTTAGTGTTTTTTTTTTTTTAATGGAAAGAAAAATATCATTAAAAACAGAAAAGAGAAGTACATCATTATAAGACATCGGGTGGAGAATAGAAGCTCTCCTTGTGAGAACTCAAAAGGCCAACTATTTTAAGAAACTAAATACGTCATGAGAGGGTTTGAGATTGAAGTTAAATTAGTCAGAAAATTCTGAATATAGGCCATGTGCAAGTCCTATGGTTTGTCAAAAAAATTTATAGAGCAGCAGAATCGATCCAGATGTCCCCATGTTGCTAGCCCTACTCTTTTGCATGTTTCACTTCCATAAGCAAGCTTCGAAGGTATGCTTCATCGATGCATCATGTCATGAGATAATCAACTTTAAATAAAGTACATTGTTTTCATTGAGTATACAATAAGCCTGTTGCTGCCAAAAATACCCCGCTAGTCGAACCTACACAAACACAGACGACGGAGGCCCGGAGCTTTGTCCGGGGTTAGTCCTCCGACGCTCAAGTCAGGGTCGGCCGCACAGTTCTATAAGGGAGTAATGGTGAGGGTATCAGAACTTACCTTCCCCTTTCTTCCGTGCCTTCTTATATAGCTCTTCGGGTTTAAGGTTTTCCCCCTTCTTCTTAGAGTCCCACTCGAATACGTCTAACCTTCTGGGGGGGATATTCCCCTCATGCAGACGACGTGATCCCGCGTGATTTTGCGAGCGTGCCTCGGTCATTGAGCGTGCTTGAGCGTGAGTGGTTTCTTGGAACCTTCGTCTGGCGGAGGACACGTGTCTCAGAGGCGACATCTGTCATTGCCCCCACCGAGAGGTCAGTTTGGCTATATCAGGAGCCCCCTTACTTCCACTAGGAGCTTCTTCCTGTGGGAGTAACCAACGTCTTCTTTGGTTGACTTGTTCCTTCGGCCTTGGCATTACTAGTGACCGAGGCTTGAGGTCGACCGAGAGAAAGACCTTCGGTCGCTTCGGATCGGCCTTACAGAGCCCCCCGCCGAAGGTGGGACCCTCGATCAGGTCCATTCGGCTTTGGTCGAACTCCCAACCGAAGGAGGGACCCTCGGTTAGGTCTGTTCGGCTTTGGCCGAACTCCCAACCGAAGGAGGGACCCTCGGTCAGGTCCGTTCAGCTTTACCGAGCCCCCTGCCGAAGGTGGGACCCTCGGTCAGGTCCGTTCGGCTTTGGCCGGACTCCCAACCGAAGGAGGGACCCTCGGTCAGGTCCGTTCGGCTTTGGCCGCACTCCCCACCGAAGGAGGGACCCTTGGTCAGGTCCGTTCGGCTTTACCGAGCCCCCTGCCGAAGGAGGGACCCTTGGTCAGGTCCGTTCGGCTTTGGCCGCACTCCCTGTCGGAGGTGGGACCCTCGGTTAGGTCAGTTCGGCTTTGGCCAAACTCCCCACCGAAGGAGGGACCCTCGGTCAGGTCTGTTCAGCTTTGGACGAATTCCCCACCGAAGGAGGGACCCTCGGTCAGGTCCGTTCGGCTCTGGCCGAACTCCCCACCAAAGGAGGGACCCTCGGTCAGGTCTGTTCGGCTTCGGCCGAACTCCCAAACGAAGGAGGGACCCTCGGTCAGGTCTGTTTGGCTTTGGCCAAATTCCCCACCGAAGGAGGGACCCTCGGTCAGGTCCGTTCGGCTTTGGCCGAACTCCCCACCGAAGGAGGGACCCTCGATCAGGTCTGTTCGGCTTTGGCCGAACTCCCAAACGAAGGAGGGACCCTCGGTCAGGTCCGTTCGGCTTTGGCCGAACTCCCAACCAAAGGAGGGACCCTCGGTCAGGTCCGTTCGGCTTTGGCCGAACTCCCAAACGAAGGAGGGACCCTCGGTCAGGTCTGTTCGGCTTTAGCCGAATTCCCCACCGAAGGAGGGACCCTCGGTCAGGTCCGTTCGGCTTTGGCCGAACTCCCCACCGAAGGAGGGACCCTCGGTCAGGTCTGTTCGGCTTTGGCCGAACTCCCAAACGAAGGAGGGACCCTCGGTCAAGTCTGTTCGGCTTTGGCTGAATTCCCCACCGAAGGAGGGACCCTCGGTCAGGTCTGTTCGGCTTTGGCCGAACTCCCAACCGAAGGAGGGACCCTCGGTCAGGTCCGTTCGGCTTTGGCCGAACTCCCAACCGAAGGAGGGACCCTCGGTCAGGTCCGTTCGGCTTTGGCCGAACTCCCAACCGAAGGAGGGACCCTCGGTCAGGTCCGTTCGGCTTTGGCCGAACTCCCAAACGAAGGAGGGACCCTCGGTCAGGTCCGTTCGGCTTTGGCCGAACTCCCAACCGAAGGAGGGACCCTCGGTCAGGTCCGTTCGGCTTTGGCCAAACTCCCCACCGAAGGTGAGACCATCTGCTAGGTCCGTTCGGGCGCAAACCTTGAAGCTTCGTACCCTGACGTGGCGGTGCCATTAATGCTCGGGAAGTCGTACCGCCCTTCCCCCATCTATATAGTGTGGGGGGCCATTTGTGGGGCAACCTTTCTTTTCCCTTCGGAGAGCTCACCTTCGGCCTCAGACTCCCTTCTAGCCTTCGTCTTCGTCTTCCCTTAGTTTAGCGACACCCGCAAGTAAGTGATGTCTTCCTCGTCGGGCTACAACCCATCGTCCCGCGAGAGACCAAGGCCAAAACATAGGTATAGGAGTCCTGGGGAAGTCCGAGGGATGTCCTCGGATTCCACCGACTCTCCCTCCTCCCGCGACTCATTGTCCGCGGCCTCCTTCGGGGTCTCGGATGGCTCCAACGGCAAGGGGTTCAGGGAGAGGGTGCTCGACGCCCGAGCCCAGACCCAGGAGCCCCTGGAAGTTGAGGCCCTCAAGATCGTCTCCACGATGGACGAACCAGAACTGGAGGAGCTGAGGGCCTCCTTCGGTGTTTCGGATGCTTTCGAGCTCCGTCTGCCCAGACCTTCTGACCGAGCCAGCTATCGGAACCCCGAGGAGTTGTGCCTATACAAGGAGGCCTTCAAGGCAGGTCTTCGGCTGCCCCTCCACCCCTTCTTTACCAAAGTGTTTCGGCACTATGGGGTAAGCCCGACCCAGCTAACGCCGAACGGGTGGCGACAAGCTTAAGCTTCGTCATCTTCTTCGTTCGGCACAAGAGGCCCCTCTCCCTTCAACTTTTCATTAACTGCTTCCTTCTTCAGGCCTGCAAGGGACTTACGGGTTGGTATTACTTTTGCCCCCGAAAGGACCTTCGGCTCCTGAAGGGTTACCTGACTTCCATCCACGGATGGAAGGAAAAGTATTTCTTCGTGAAGTCGACCGAGGGGGTGCCCTTCGGCACGGTTTGGGACATCCCAGACCTTAGGGATGTGAACTCTGCCCCTGCCCTATTCGGGGCAGACGCGGAGTCGTTGGCAATGGCGAGGCGGCAAGAAGGTTGTTCTCCAGTCGAGGCCAACTGCCTCAAGTCCGACGCCATCCTCTTCAAGTTCGGGCTTAGCCCGGGTGAGTTAGGCTAGCCTCCGTCTGTTTCCTTCGAGGGTCGGTCCTTCGTACTAATACCCTTGTTTCTTCGTGCAGTGCAAGTTACAAGAGCCGAGGCTAAGGCCGCCGCCGCGGCAAGACAGGCTAAGATCAAGGAGGCCAAGGCACGTGATGCCCCCCAACAGCCGAAGTCCAAGAGGAAGGAAAAGACGGGACCGTCCTCCGAGACCCCGAAGAAGAGGCCCAGGGTGGAGGGGTCGACTGCCGAGGCTGTCCAAGCCCTTGCTGCTCCTGGCAGAGGCGGACCTGCTCAAGACCCTTCATCCGCCGCTGCCTCCCGAGGCCCGAAGGTCTCGTCGACGAGGGCTGAGGTGGGGTTCGTCCCACAATGGTCGGTGAAGGAAGACGACACTCTGGCCGTCGGACGGGTTGCCAGAGAGTTGGTGATGAAGGGGAGTCTTCCCCGAGATGCCACCGAAGCCCAGAAGCAAGGGACGGCGGCACTGATCACCTCCGCGTGCATCTACATGGCGGGGGTAAGCTTCGGTTCTCCTGCCCCTTTTTTACTTGTACTATATATATTTTTTTCATTCTGACCTTCGGTGCTTCGTGCAGGCTCAGAACCAGATGGGTCAGCTGGCGGCTCGAGCCGAGGCCATGTGTCGGGAGCTTGAAGTCAGCGAGAGGGAGAAGGTCTCCCTAGACAACGAGCGCACCACCCTCCTCGAGAAGGTGGAGCACCTGGAGAGGGACCTAGCCCTCAAGCGCCGAGAGTGCAATCGGAAGCTCTCGGAGTTGAAGTCACAAGTGAGGGCCCGCATTCAGGAAGCTGAGGCCCGAGGGGTCGAGAAGTATCGGTCCTCCGAGGCCTTCAGGGAGGAGATCAAGAACGCCATCGCCCCGGGGTACACAATGGGCGCTACCGAGGTCCGAGATTGGGTCCTCGGGCGCTACCCCGGGGTTTCCTTCGCAGACAGCGGCCTCATCTTCGAGGACGACGATGTGGAGGCGGTGCCATCGGCCACCGAGGTTGCAGACGGCGACGGTGGAGGCTGCAGCGAGGAAGGTGGGGTCCAGCTGCATAGGGAAGTCCCTCCGACCCCTGGTCGTGGAGGTTCGGACCAGGAGGCACTCCCCACCGAAGACGAGGCCGCGAACCCGACGGACGCTCCTTGAGGTCGCCTCGGCTCTCAGCGCAGACTACCCCCTTCTTGTTATGTAACTAGCCTTCGGGCCTTAAATGTAATCTTTGCCTTTGGGCTTCGTATGTAATCCTTGCCTTTGGGCTTTATGAATGCAATCGTTCTTTTTCCAACTCCTGTCCATTTAATGATCTTTGATTCGTAAATAATTGCAGAGGGCCGAAACCCTAGTTGACCTTCTTAGGCGCATGGCCCCGAGACTTGGCCGAGGGTCGACCTGTTAGTAAGTCAGACGAAGGCCGACCCTGTTATCACTAGCAATATTTTACAAGTGTTTTCCCTCTCGGCTTGAGCCGAAGGGTTCACCGAAGGTCGACCCCTCAATAGCCAATCACCAAGTGTTTTGCCTTCGGCTCCAGCCGAAGGGTTCACCGAAGGTCGACCCTTCAGTAGCCAATCACCAAGCAATCCAAGTGTTTACCCTCGGCTCCCGCCGAAGGGTCTATCAGACGCACAGTCGAAGGGTTCACCGAAGGTCGACCCCTCAATAGCCAATCACCAAGTGTTTTGCCTTCGGCTCCAGCCGAAGGGTCTGTTAGATGCTAGCCCTTCGGTCAGGTCTGTTCGGCTATGGCCGAACTCCGAGCCGAAGGGGTGATTCGGCCGGGTCAACCTAGCATTGTTTGTGCCTCCACCAAGGTGTGGACCTTCAGTCATCCGTTCCGCAGGGTTAGAGGTAATCAACCTGGAGAATTCTCAGTTGCCGTAAACCAGCTCTCGTATTATCCATAAAATCTTACTGATTTCAAGATGAATTACAACTTAAGGTTCAAAAGGACAATAATTGCAAAGAACGACAGAAGGAAAAATTTACAGATGACAAGAGTGTGTGCCCGCCACTTTACTACTGGTGGAATTTTCTTAGATTATCGGAGTTCCACGATCGGGGTACCCTTACTCCCCCCGTAGTCTCTAGGTGATAGGACCCTGGTCGTATTACCCTCGAGACTCTGTAGGGACCTTCCCAGTTTGGATCTAGCTTCCCTTGATGTCTTGGGTCCGACACTTCCGCCCTTCTGAGGACAAGGTCGCCCTGCCTAAACTCGTTCTTCTGGACTTTGGTGTTGTAGTGCCTAGCGACCCTCCGCTGGTAGGCGGCGATCCTTTCCTGTGAAGCTTCTCTGGTTTCTGCCAAGAGGTCCAAATTTGCCCGGAGTCCTCCGTCGTTTTCGTCTTCGTTGTAGTACCGAATCCGATGGGTAATAGCCCCTATCTCCACTGGGAGTACAGCTTCAGTGCCGTATGTTAACATGAAGGGTGTTTCTCCGGTAGCTAACCTCTCAGTGGTGCGGTAAGCCCAGAGAATGTGATGCAACTCGTCTGCCCATTGGTCGAGGGATACCCGACGGAGGTTTTCCTGTGGTTGATGCCCTTGGAGAACGTACGGTTGGTTACTTCTGTTTGCCCATTGGTCGAGGGATATCCGACGGAGGTTTTCCTGTGGTTGATGCCGAGGGCTTCACAGAACGCGTCGAAGGTTGGATTGGCAAACTGAGTTCCATTGTCCATAACCACAACCCGGGGGATTCCGAATATGTATACCACCACCCTTTGGAAGAAGTCCCTTATGTTCTTTTCTGTTATCGTCGCTAGGGCTTCGGCTTCCGCCCACTTCGTGAAGTAGTCGACTGCCACTACGACAAACTTCCTTTGTCTCGTGGCCAGGGGGAACGAGCTTAAGATGTCCATCCCCCACATGGCGAACGGTACCGGGCTAGATAAGGACGATAGCTCGGTAGAATGTAGCCTAGGCACGGGGGCGAACATCTGGCACTTGGCACATTTCCTGACCAGTGATTCTGCGTCCTTTCTCATTGTCGGCCAGTACAGGCCCTGCCTTAGTACTTTGTGCGCCAGGGCCCGGGCTCCAAGGTGTTGGCCACATATCCCCTCATGTACCTCCCGGAGCGCGTACTCGCCGTCGGAAGAATCCAGGCACTTGAGGTATGGTGAGGTAAACTCTATCTTGTATAGCGTGTCATCTTTCAGGAAGAAGCGCATTGACCTCATTCTTACTTTTCTTGCTTCGTCCCTGTTCTCTGGGAGCTTTCCCTCCTTGAGGTATTCTATTATGGCGTCCATCCAGCTTTGGCCGTTTTCACCTACGGGTAACACCTTGCGGGGTTTTTCGATGCTTGGCTGTGGTAGTACTTCGAAATACACCGCTCGTCCAAGTTCTGCGAAATTGGAAGTGGCCAGCTGTGATAATGCGTCTGCGCTAGCATTCTCTTCTCGTGACACCTGCTTTACCTCAAATTCCCTGAAAGCCGCTGACCTACTTCGCACAATGTTCAAGTATTCCGCCATCCTCTGCTCTTTGGCCTCGTATTCACCATTCACTTGCCGCACCACGAGTTGGGAGTCGCTATTCACTACTAGTTCCTTCACCATCAAAGCCCGGGCCAGATTAATTCTGGCTATTATCGCTTCGTACTCCGCTTCATTGTTGGAGGCCTCGAAGTCAAATCGTAGGGCGCATTCTACTTTGAAACCCTCAGGGCTTACCAACACGATTCCTGCGCCGCTTCCATCGCTGTTGGAAGCCCCATCCACATACAGTGTCCAAGCCTCATCTCCTCGTTCCTCGGTAGATTCCTGCGGGTCATCGGGGATCGTCGTCTCCGCTATGAAGTCTGCAAGGGCCTGTGCTTTAATAGCGGTTCTCGGCTTGTACTAGATGTCGAACTCTCCCAGCTCTATGGCCCAATTTACCAGGCGACCGGACATATCTGGTCGCTGTAGTATTTTCTTCAGGGGCTGGTCGGTGAGTACGCATACCGTATGTGACTGAAAATATGGCCTCAGCTTTCTTGCCGCCGTCACGAGGGCGTACGCCACTTTCTCCGCCTTTCGGTATCTTGTCTCGGCATCTAGAAGGGTTCGGCTGACGTAGTATATTGGCCTTTGTTGCCTTCCTTCCTCTTTCGTCAGTACGGCGCTTACAGCAACTGCCGATATAGCAAGGTACAGCTGCAAGGCATCCCCGGTGTTCGGCTTTGTCAGCAGCGGGGGTGCGGCCAAGTATTCCTTCAATTGTTCGAAAGATTTTTTGCACTCCTCCGTCCACTCGAACTTTTTGGTCCCTTTCAGCGCTTTGAAGAAAGGAAGGCATCTATCTGCAGACCGAGACATGAATCTTCCGAGGGCGGTGACCCGACCCGTCAGCTCCTGGACTTGCTTCACGTTCTGGGGTGACCTCATGTCCCGAAGGCTTGTATTTTGACTGGGTTGGCTTCGATTCCTCTTTCCGAGACGATGAAGCCGAGGAACTTCCCCGAGGCTACTCCAAAGGCACATTTTGCCGGGTTTAGCTTCATGCCGTACCGTCGTAGCACTTGGAACGCCTCTTCCAAGTCTTGGATGTGTCTTTCCGCCTTCATGCTTTTCACGAGCATGTCGTCCACATACACTTCCATGGTCTTGCCGATTAGTCCTTTGAAAACTTTATTCACCAACCTTTGATAGGTGGCCCCTGCGTTCTTTAGTCCGAAAGGCATGACCTCATAGCAGTACAACCCCCCTTCAGTTATGAAGGATGTTCTCGGGACATCAGCCTCGGCCATTTTGATTTGGTTGTATCCCGAGTATGCATCCATGAAACTCAGCTCCTCGTATCCCGCCGTGGCGTCGATGAGTAGGTCTATCTTTGGCAGGGGGTATGCATCCTTGGGGCAGGCCTTATTCAGGTCGGTGAAGTCGATGCAGATCCTCCACTTCCCGTTTGCCTTCGGGACCATCACCACGTTAGATGTCCACTCCGGGTACTGGATCTCGCGGATGAACCGGGCCTTCAGTAACTTTTCTACTTCCTCGTCTATCTTCTTCTGTCTTTCTGGGGCGAACGTCCTCTTCCTCTGCTGCACCGGCTTCTTCATTGGGCTAACATTCAGGTGATGTTCTATCACCTCTCGATCGATTCCGGGCATGTCCGACGCTGACCAGGCGAATACGTCAGCGTTGTTCCGTAGGAATGAGATGAGTTTTTCTCACTGCGACCTTGGCATGGTAGCCCCAATCTGGAATTACCGGGTGTCATCCCCTTCTTCAGCTTCAACTTGCACCAAATCTTCGGCCGGCTCCCCCCGTTGATAACTGGCATCATCACGTAGATCCTCTATCGGGAGCATCTCACCCGCCTTTTCTTTTCCCCAGAGAGTAGTGGCGTAACATCTCCGGGACGTCTCCTGATCGCCCCGACACTCCCCGACGCCCTTCTTGGTGGGGAACTTCATTTTGAGATGGGGGGTGGAGATGATGGCCTTTAACAGGTTCAACCCGACGCTTCCTAGTATGGCATTATACGCTGATGTAATGCTCACCACCAGGAAGTTGATCATCACCGTCGCCTGGCGATCTCCGGTGCCAGCTCGAGCTCGTTATCCAATCGACCCTTCCACCTTCACCGGGGCACCAGAGAATCCCTGCAATGGGTGTTCGACCTTCTTTAATTTTCCTTCGTCGAGGCCCATCTTCCGGAAAGCTTCAAGGAACAGGATATCAGCTGAGCTGCCGTTATCCACTAAGATCCTCTTCACTTTGCAATCTCCTATGGTCATAGTGATGACCAAGGCATCGTCATGCGGGGTCTGTACCCCTTCTAGATCATCATCTGAGAAGGAGATGACCGTCCCCGTCTTCGCCTTCTTGTTCGACCATTCTGCCACATGTACGCTCCTCGCGTAGGTCGTCGCCTTCCTGGCAGAGACCGAACTCTCTCCTGCGGCTGGGCCTCCACAGATAGTCGCTATAACTCTTGTTGGGCTCTTGTTCTCCTCTCGAGGCCGGCGCTCATCTTCCTCCGGTGTCTGGTTCCTCCGCTGTTCTTGATTTCCTCTGCGAGCGAGCCCCCTTCTCTCATAACGACCTCCACCATCTCTCCGACGGTTTTCCCTCCGGCCATTGCCTTCTGGAGCCAGCTCTTTCTCCTGATCTACAAATCTGCCTAAGTACCCCCTTCTGATCATTCCTTCTATCTCCCCCTTGAGATGCCAACAGTCCTCGGTATCATGGCCGTGGTCTCTGTGGAAGTGGCAGTATCTGTCCACATTGCGTCTTTTGGGATGTCGCCCCATCTTTCCTGGCCACTTCATGGCCCTGGCATCTGGGAAATCTTTTATCTGCATTAACACCTCTGTTCGCCTTCGGTTCAGGGGTGCATACCTCTCAAACTTCCTCGGTGGGCTGGGGGCCCGACTGCGCTCGGACTTTCGTCTTTTTCCTTCTTCGACGGGTTTATCATCAACCCTTAAGGGTCTCTTCCTCGCCGCCTTCCTTTCGACTTCTTCATCTGCCTGGAGGGTTTCTTCCATCTGGATGTACTTATCGCACGGCGCCCTCAGTTCGGTCAGGTCTCTAGGCGTATGCTTCGCCAGGGACCTCTTCAACTCCTTGTCCTTGATGCCTCCTAGCAGGGCCGTGAACTCCTCCTTCGGGTCTAGGCCCCTGATTGTGATATTTTCTTGTTGGAATCGCTTCATGTAGTTCCGCAGCGATTCCCCTTCTTGCTGTTTGACGTTGGTTAGGTTCAACGTAGTCTTCTGGAGGGGCTGGCTACTAGAGAACCCCTTCACGAAGAAGTAACTCAGGTCGCTGAAGCTGTGGATCGACTTCGTCGGCAATCGGTTGTACCACAGCCTCGCTGCCCCCTTGAACGTCAATGGGAGGGCCCGACACATAATATTTTTCGAGACGCGATGGAATTGCATGGCGACCTTAAAACCTTCCAAGTGATCGACGGGGTCCCCCGATCCGTCATAGGTGTCGTACTTGGGCAGGCGAAAATTGACCGGGAGCGGGTCCCTCATGACCTCGTCAGCTGAGGCCATATCATTGGTGAGGTCGGGTTCGCGGTTCCCCGTCTGGTTTTCTGCCACCTTTCTGATCTCGTCCTTCAGGTCTAAGATCATCCTCTTTAATCCCGAGTCCTCGGACCTCTGATTGTCTCCTTAGTGCTGATCCCCATGCGGGTCTCTGGTGGCGCATTGCGTCCTACTTCGGGGCGCAGGACTCTCCCTTGCTCGACTTCGAGGGGCACGACCGGCCCTCGTCGATCCCGTACTGCTTCGGTCTTCTTCTCGAGCCCTCTCAAACTGGACGTGGGGACCTGGGGGTGCTCCGTCAATCCTATGGGAGACAGCTTTGGAGACCTCCCTCATAGTCTCGGCCATCCGGTTATATTTGTCCTGGAGGTCTTCGAACTGTTGCCTCGTCACGTACTCCTGGGCCGCGGGAGGCTGATGGTCGCTGCCTTCACGTACTGAATATCCAGCCGAACGCTGGTATCTGACAGACACTTCCCGGTCGTCATGGCCCCTCTCTCGTCCAATCTCCGCCGAGGGAGGAAGCTCCCCTGAAGGTTCTTCCCCCATGTCTATGTTGGACGTCGCTCTCGTCCTTTTTCGGTTGTAGGTTCTCCCCACCATTACCGTCGTTCCCACAGACGACGCCAATCTGTTGCTGCCAAAAATACCCCGCTAGTCGAACCTACACAAACACAGACGACGGAGGCCCAGAGCTTTGTCCGGGGTTAGTCCTCCGACGCTCAAGTCAGGGTCAGCCGCACAGTTCAATAAGGGAGTAATGGTGAGGGTATCAGAACCTACTTTCCCCTTTCTTCCGTGCCTTCTTATATATCTCTTAGGGTTTAGGGTTTTCTCCCTTCTTCCCTCTTAGAGTCCCACTCGAATACGTCCAACCTTCTGGGGGAATATTCCCCTCATGCAGACGACATGATCCCACCGAGATTTTGCGAGCGTGCCTCGGTGATTGAGCGTGAGTGGTCTCTCGGAACCTTCGTCTGGCGGAGGACACGTGTCTCATAGGCGACACGTGTCATTGCCCCCACCGAGAGGTTATTTTGGCTATATCAGATCTCTAGACAAAAATTGGAAATTGATTTTGTATATCGTTCCTCCTCTCGCCTCGTCGATTCCTACATTCAACAACTTCTTGCAAAGCTCGATCATCGAAGTCACGGTCTAAGGCTGTGATTCTATTCAAATAAAAGAGAAGCAATCAAACGTATGATTTGTGCTTTGACGCTTCTTTGAATCAGAATTATATCAGCCAGTCATATTCTAAGGCAACTAACAAAGTCTCGATGTTGTGATTCTATTACAGGGAAAATCAATTAGACTAACCGATTGAGATTTGAGGCTTTTTCCCGGCTCAAGAGCTTTGCTGGCGTCTTCTGCACCGATGTGCCAATCGATCGGCCAAGAGGAGTGAGATGGGGCGACGAAGAGAGGGCGTGAATGAATGGAACGGAGGTAATGAGAGAAGCAAGGTAAGAAGGGAATCGTGAGAAAGAAAGGGGGGTTAGTTGTCACGCAAGGAAAGAGGAGAAAGGAAATATAATATTGTTTTTCTAAATTGGGAATTAAATACTATAATTGAAGATATAAAAGAGAATAAGAGAGAATCTCGTGTGAGACGAATAGTATTTTTATAAAGAGGAGAGAAAAATATTTCAACATAAAAAATTAAATGAATAAAAAGGTACCGATAATTTAGGAAGAATAAAAAAGAAAGACGAAAAAGATAATGATTGATAGAATATTTAAATAAAAAATAAGAGTAAAATAGTCAAATAAAAGATTAACACGAACCATGAGTACATGCACTTATATAATAGTATGATATATATATATATATATTATTTTTTTATTTTTTTTATTTTTTAAATTTATTTTTTAGGCGGTATTTTGACGGGCCTGTCACTAGAAGTGGTCCCGTTATAAAAGGGTGGACCCCCTTTTCTGAAATTTTTATGCTTTGACCAATCTTCTCTGGGTTGTTTTCATGCCAAGTGTCTTTCTCCCTCTTTTCTAGATTTTTGGATTTTAAAATTATGAGTTACAAGTGCACATGTGGAGGGAAGGTTTTAAAGAAGTTGGTCATCATGCCCTCCATGGATAGCGTGACAGCGTCGTATCAGTGGTCCACATTAAAGGCAATGAGGAAGCATTAGTGCAACTCGGCCTGGGGAGAATGGGTGAGTTTAGTCTTTTTTTTTTTTTTCTTAAATGTCTGCGAACATGTTATGTATAAGCTTAATGTATGTATTTTATTTATTTTTATTTTTTTTAATGTCTGCATGTGCATATTGATTTATGTATATTTGCAAACATATGAATGTGCATGTATTGATGTATGAAAATTTTGATGTATATATGCATATATAAAATAACTTAAAGTATGCATGTATAAAAATAATGTGTGCATGGAAGAATAATGTATATACACATGTACATGCATATGCATCTGAAAATTTTATGCACAAAAGCTTTATTTATGCATGTATTTATGGGCGAATGTGTGTTGTGACATTAGGAGCTTGTTTGACCTTCACTTTTATAGTCCCATTATCCACCAAATTTGGGATAAGTTAAACATGGCTCTGTAGTATGACCCTTCTAGTTATGATAATCACAAAACTCATATTCCATGTACCAAGTTAGTGTGGGATTGCTGACAGCCTTGGGAGCAACCGTGCTAATGAGGCCTTGCTTCTTCAACTTCTCATATATTGTAACCAATGGCATTCCCAAGTCCATGAACTGCCTCTTTGGTCGAGGGACCTTTTGGGCCATAGAATCTACTTGTATCACAAATGGCTGAGGATGGGATGCGGCTGCTGATGTTATTGGCTATTAGACCGCATTCACCATGCTTGTCTCTGACTCTTGCCTTGCTCAAACCTTGTACTCTTTCCTGAGTCCTGAGAAACTACATGATATTGAGCATTCCTCAACAACTTGTTTCTGACATGAGTGCCTGAGGCTATCAGGGCGTCAAAAGTTTACAAATGCTGGTAGTAGAGGACCTTGTAATAGTGCTTGAAGAGATTTTCAATTAACATCTCTACCTACTCCGCCTCGGAAGGGCAATCCACCATCTTTGCGGCCTTATCTTGGAACCTCATCAGAAATGTTGTAAATCCTCCTTTTGACTGTTGCCTTAAGGTCTCCAACTCACGCCACTTTACATCAACTTCTGTATTGTAGGAGTACTATTTGGTAAAGACTCATACAACTGTCCCCCAATTCTGAGTCTATGCAGGTTCCAATTCCGTAAGCCACCTCAAACTTGGTCTTAATAAAGTCAACATGAAGGCTCAACCCATCTGTTTATTCAGTGAGTTGCCATGATTTGGCGATACGAAGATTTATAGGTGAGCCTTAGGGTTTCCCGATCCATCAAATCTGTTAGTCTGCCACTTACATTTCTCAAGAACTCGTGCTTTAGAGAAGAAACTCATCTCACTAGGATTTGTGGCCTACTCTTCTTGATTCTTGCCATTCCGGATCATACTTTTTAGCTTCTCCAAATGTTCTCTCATTTTCTTTTCTCTCTCAATCTTTGGAGGTTCATTTCGGATGTGGGTGGAAAAATCTTTCTTGTCCTCATCAATCACGAACCTAGGAGGAGCTTTGGGTACCGCGGATGTTCCCCTTGGTGTAGCTACCCTGGGTTGCTCTGGTTCTCTTGAGAGATGGACAGAATCTCCCCCTGTCGGGTTTCGAATCACATGCTCATTCCGAGTAAGGATGGAGTCAGCCCTAGATGGATTGTTATTCTCTCGTAAGATCTTACCAAATTCCGCTTAAACTCAGCCATTTTTTCTTGAATTGCTTCTAAGGGGTGAACCCATGTTGGTTATGGTGTATCACCACTGATTGGGTCTCTAACAATTGTCTCCATCCTGACTTAGTCTTGATTGTCTAATGAAAAGTTGTCTGAAAGGGATGATATTGGACTTAGGTGAGTCAACTGGTTACCATGACGAGTCCACACGGACGGTGGAAAATATTTTGGAAGTTGAATCATGCTTGATCCACAAAGAAGGTTTGATTTCAGTTTTTTTTTTTTTAATATTTATATTTTTTTTTTCTTTCGATATATATATATATATATTAGCAATCAAATGTTTCGCACAAAGTTAATTAGCGTGATGATAAAAATTTGACCATAACTTGGTTCTTGGTTAAACCCATATCACGGCACTCAGAAGCAAATATGGTGGTCCCCGTGAAAATTGTTCTTATAAGATATTCTATGCCATTGAGTTATGCTCTTTTATGATTTAACTCACTTGATAATCCTTTCCTCCAGATGTCTATAGAATGCACCTCCTTGATTATTCGGCACCCCGTACAACTTGATGGGAATCACCCCAGAGTTATAGATACTGAACCATCGAGATGACATTTCTACTTTTAGGAAAGAATATTTAGTCAAAACCCACTTGAGAGAGCCTTTTCTTAATGACATGAATATATTGCAAGAAAACTCTAATCTAGATCTCAAACAAATCTAATCAATTAGCTTATGGCATTCCTAGGGGTTTTCCATCTATTTCCTACATAATGCGATGATGTAGTGGAGATATCCCTAACTTGCCTTTTATATACCCGAGGGTACGGTGTCAAGGGTATAGCATCATTGCCTATTATTCACGACTACACATGAGGTTAGACAATTAGCTACGGGGGTTGGATGGAACCGTGTAGTGAGTGGGTGTAAAAGTGTAATGCAAAAGTATCACTACCCGATCACAGAAGGCCACAAAGTGCGCGGACCTCCTCGAGGGTGTCGGCACTATAATGGTCATCCTCGTTGTATGATTGTGCTTTAAGCATTTTTATACAAGAAGAGGCTAATATGTGATCTCAGAATACTTAGTATGTCATGCACGGCCCTCCCCGAGGGTACTGGCACAACTGGGAGTATCCTTGCCACCTGATTTCACTTTAAGCATGATGCATGATGCATGTTGCAGTTAGTGCATACAATTACAAACATGGCTTAGCCAAACATGTCTTCATACAAATACATTAAAGGGGAATTGATGCAGATACGACTGCCCTTTCTTGGTTGGACCAGCATGACCGGCTTTGGAAGCCAAGAACTAAGAAGAACCCGGTCCAACCCAGGGTTTTGGTCCAACAAGGGTTGGAAATAAAATTAGTAGTTTACTTAGTATTTTATTTCATGCTTTCATTTTCCATACTTGAACGTAGGAGTAGGATTTACTTCTTTGCTTTGGTTTCGTTTTTATAGTTGTTTCCTAGTTTAGGCTAGTTTCCATTTCAGTTAAGTTTATAATTTCATGTTCCTATTTTCCTATATATTGGTTGTAATTGATTGAAGATTTAGAGAGTGATTTTGATTATTGAATGAATGTGTTGAGTGTGATTCTCCTTTTCCCCCTCTCTATTCTGATTTCCCCTCCCTTCCCTAAGGGTTCTCCATCAACTTGGTATCAGAGCCGAAGGATCCTATTCCTTCCCCATCTTTCTTTTTCCCTTCCCATTCTCTGTGTCGGATTCCACCGATACTGAGAACAAAAAAAAAAAAATCCCAAAACCTCCCTTACCTTTCCGCCTTCTCTGTCCTTTCAATAAGCGGCAGCAACAAAAAAAAAAAGAATCCCAAAACCCCCCTGGCCCTCCGGCCTTCTCTGTTACCGTTCCAGGCTAGTAGCCAAAAAAAAAACTCTCCCAAAACCCAACCTTTGCCCTCACCAACCTTTCCTCTGTTCCTTTGGCAGCAGCCAAAAAAAAATCCCAAACCTCACCTACCCTCCGCAGCTTCTCTGTTCCTTCCGGCAGCAACCAAAAAAAAAAAAAAAAGAGAAAAGGAGCAGCAAGAAGAAGAAAAAAAAGAACCGAGAAGAAACAGAAGACGAGAAGAAGAAGAAAAAGAAGAGAGAGAGGAACATACCTAATTCGATCGATCCACCGCTGGATATCGAGCTTTCGCCTTCTTCTCCATCTGGTTCCGTCTCCAAGAAGGAGATCCCTACCCTTCTGTCGGTAATCCAAAACCTCACCCCAAATATTTCTCCCTTAATCTTTTTAATTTGTTTGATTTCCCCACTTTGCCCCTTTGTTTCTCTTTAATTCTTTTATTCCTCCTATTTTTTCTTATTTACAATTAGACCCCTGCCCATATGTGATACACCCCTTTGTGGTTTAATTGAATCTCAAGTAATTGCAATTCTGCCCTTCCAAAAAAAAAAAAAAAAAAAAAAAAGTTATTTACTATTCTACCATATATTCTTGAGTGCTATTTTGTTAATCATCACCATGGTAGCCAATAGTGAAGTTGTTCAACAGCTGAATTCTTATAAAGGAGAAACTGATACAAAATTTGATACTCTCACTAACATGGTCATGTCCCTAAAAACAATGGTGAAATCTATACAAGTTTCTATTGATCGTTTGGTGGCAGCAGATAAAGGAAAGAGTCCCATTCAATCTGGGGATTCTTCCAACACCACTCCACAGGATCCGCCAATAACACTACCACCACCACCACCACATCATACACCACCATATGGGACTGGTAGGCATGATGATGGAGCAGAAAGAGCAGCAAAACTGTATGTCCTTGATTTTTATGGAGACAATAATCCAGAATTGTACCTTAACTGGATTCACGGCTTAGATACATTCTTCAGATGGTACGGGTTGAATGAGGCTCGAAAGATCCTATTTGCAAAGGCCAAACTGAAAGGCACGGCTCGAGTCTGGTGGATCAAGCAACAACAACAGAATGAACTCGAGGCATTGGTTTGGTCACTACTTGGGCTGAAATGTATGAAGTCATGAATCGGCGATTCTTGCCTTCTGATTACAAGCAACGCATGCATCTCAGGTTTGCACAGTTGAAACAAGAGAATTTAACCGTTGAAGATTATGTTGCTAGATTTTATTATTTGACCACTCGTTCTGGCTTTGAGTGGGATGAAGAAGTCTTAGTGGCCCAATTTCGCAATGGCATACAAGTAGCATATCAGGTTGAGGAAAGTCTGAAACGCCCATACAATCAGAGAAATTTTACAGATACTTTTTCTCGAGGTACTAGTTCCATTTGGCAACAATCTCCTACCCAAGAGAGGTCATCTAGAAAACCACAGGCTAGTGCTACATCTATGGCCTCTTCACGACCTAGTCGGCCGTATTCTCTGCCTCGACATGTCTCTGAAATGTCATCTTCACGACCTACTCGCCCATACTCACCCCCTCGGCGGGTTCAGATAAACCTTCTAATTCTTCAAAATTTACAGTTCGGTGCTACTCATGCCATGGATTTGGACATATCAGTGCCCAATGTCCCAGCCGTTTGGTTGCTTTTATTGATAAGGATTCTCCTATACCATATATTCCAGAAGAGCAACTTGGTTATGACACAGTTGATTTAAGAGAAGAGCGTGCAACAGGTGAAGTCAATGACACTCTCAATGACGAGGACCAACATCCTTTTTATGTCATTCGTCATATGTTGACCTCTTAAAAGGCCACTGAAAATGAAGATTGGCATCGCAGTAGTATTTTTCAGACTCGTGTGAAGTGCAATGATCAATTGCTAACCTTGGTTATTGATGGAGACAGTTGCACTAATGTTGTCTCTGAAGACGCTGTTCGTAAGCTAGGATTGAATACAGAACCACATCCTAATCCTTTCAAGGTTGTGTGGGTGAACAACACTAATCTCAAAATCACAGATAAGTGCTCAGTCACATATTCTATTGGTGGATTTAAGGATACATTCCAATGTGATATTTTCCCTTTGAAGGTGTGCCATATCCTTCTTGGTCGACCTTGGTTGTTTGATAAGAAAGTACAACATTGTGGCTATGCCAATACCTATGCCTTCAAGCATGCCAACAAGACTATGAAGTTTCATCCTGCCAAAGATCTCCCTGAAATTAAGCTCAAGAAGATGGTGGGATCGTTCCTCATTCAGCATATTCCTTCAGACGGTCTCCTCGGTCCTTTCCCTAACTCGACGGAGTCGAGTTCTTTTCAAAGGAGGAGAGTTGATGCAGATACGGCTGCCCTTTCTTGGTTGGACCAGCATGACCGGCTTTGGAAGCCAAGAGCCAAGAAGAACCGGTCCAACCCAGGGTTTTGGTCCAACAAGGGTTGGAAATAAAATTAGTAGTTTACTTAGTATTTTATTTCATGCTTTCATTTTCCAGACTTGAATGTAGGAGTAGGATTTACTTCCTTGCTTTGGTTTCCTTTTTATAGTTGTTTCCTAGTTTAGGCTAGTTTCCATTTAAGTTAAGTTTCTAATTTCATGTTCCTATTTTTCTATATATTGGTTGTAATCAATTAAAGATTTAGAGAGTGATTTTGATTATTGAATGAATGTGTTGAGTGTGATTCTCCTTTTCCCCCTCTCTGTTCTGATTTCCCCTCCCTTCCCTAAGGGTTCTCCATCAATAATATTCTTGTATTTAACGGTAGCATCTAATGTTAGAAGTTTGACAAGTACAAAGTGGAGTCACCATTGTAAAGGGGAGAGGGGCTTGTCTTTTCTTTTGATGATGATGAACCGCATCCATAGGGCCCACACCACCACATCATCTGTCAGAAGAATACGTGGAGGCCTATTTTGCTAGAAACAGGGGCTCATTTCCTTTTGTTGGGTTGTTTTTCAATAATAATCTAATGGCCTAGTTGGGGATTGGGAATCATAAAAATTTGGAGATGCAACCTAGGGTTAAGGCCTAGGACCCAGGGTGTGGACCCAAGATTGACTTGGTCTAGTCTAGAGTTGAGGGTAAGAGTTAGGTTATGAAGTTGGGAAGGTGTTAGGCACCCACTTCACCCAGTTGAATTGGTCTTCCTATTAGATACATAAATTTGAATATTCCCCAATATACCTTAACCCACATGTATGACCAAACATTTAATATACAACATTGTACAAGTACTATATCAAATAAAATGTCTACATTATGCCTACTTTGTTAAGAAATTATATTTGAACTTGATCCCTTTTTCGGGTCAAGAGGAGTGGGCCCTGGTTGATGCGTATGTGATCGTGATGAAGGCTCCCAACTTAGGTGGGAATAGCGGCCGTTCGCTCTTCTTCTTTGGAGAATCTAAGCCTTTGATGATATTTTAAAGCTCTGACACATCTCTCAAGAGCCTCTATGAATTTTGATAGAACTTCGATATTCTGAAGCAAAACCCAGGCTTACTCTGGCAAAACTTTGAAGTGTGAAAGCAAAAGCCGGACTCATTTTGGTAGAACTTCGGCCTCATATCAAATTTCGGGTTGGGACCACCGGGTTAGGCTAAAAATGGCAAGGGTTGGTGGTTGGGTGAAAGGGCATACCAAAAATTGCAAAGGAGGCTATTACTTTAGGAAAAGATCATTCCTTTCACACTAGGCTCTCTCAGATCAAAAGAGGGGGATCTCTCCATGCTCCTTTCACACACTAAAAGTGGTAAAAGGGACATTATTTATAGGCCTTCAGACCAAATTTGGCAGACCTGCCAAAAATGGAATCTTTTTTTTTGTTGGTTCGCCAACCAGATAAGGTAGTATTTCATGGGCCCGGTAAAAAATAGTAATTTTTCAAAGGGAATCTTGTGGAGGGCCCACCAAAAAATTTGGCTGACTCGAGAATTTTTAGGGTGAAATCCAATCGGCCCCATTCTAACTTCTAGGAGCGATTACGGGAGATCCAACAGTTCAATTTTCACGTGTGATATATCATCAGAATCGTATTTCTGAGCACTATCTAATGGCATGGGTTTCGAGCTCCTTTTTTGCTTGTTAGGAATTGAGAATTGCAAGGAAGGGTTTCTTCCCTGTTGTTGTGAGGGTAGAGGCCAGAGATGGAATCTCCTTCTGGCCCTCTCTCCTATCTCTCTTTTTTGCTTTCTTTTCCATATGTGTGTGCCTCCATAGGCCCCGCACCATTGTATCACCTCTCGGAGATACGTGGAGGCCTATTTCGTAGGGCTCTACTCTCTCTCTCTCTCTCTCTCTCTTAGAGTGCAGTTCAGAGGGATCATAAAAAAGGGGTTTGGAGTCGCCACCTAGGGTTATGGGCCTAGGACTTTGTGTAATACCCTACTTCTTAAACCCGGTCTGATTACACGGTTGACCCGGTTTAACCATGCAGGACCCAAACCGAAGAGAGTTAAGGCGGGTTCCTTATGGACCATGATGGCTAGGGTGACTTTAAACATAGGCTGGCCAGACAAGTCCGAGCTAGTGCTAGAGGAGATGGGTGTACCCAAGCCGTGTACATACACATATCATAAGGCCATGTATGGATAAAGTAGGTATGTAGCCGTATTCTAAAGCGCATACGTACAATATACCTTACGCCGAGAGGGTGATTCGTGCCGAGAGTCGAATCCCATCAAAATCTCTCTTGTTGGCCAATTTTCGGCTCTCAGGTGGGCGGTCACAGGGGGCGCATCCACCCACCTGAGTGACCCACCTATGTGATTACTTAGTAATTTTAAAAGGTATAAATAGCTATCTTATGTTTTCCCTTTTTCTTTTTCTCATTTATGACACTCGGACGTTTGGTGAGAAGAGTAAAGAGGAGAGAGAAAAGAAGGGAAAGAAGAGGAAAAGAGAAGGAAGAGGAAGAAGAGATGGATTTCAGCGGCGCCGAGGTTTGATCTTCCCATCCCGACACCGGAAGAGTGATCTCCAATATGAGATCTACGTTTAGAGGTGAGCAAAGGCTGGGTTCCTTAAACTTTCACCATACCCATGTAAAACCCTTGATTTGGGTAGAGTTTCTTGAGGTCTTGTAAATCCCCCTTGAGATGATGAATCTAAGGTTTAATAGATGACCTACATGTTGATTTTAAAGGATTTGAAGAAGTGTTTCCACGGTTGGAGGAGCATTGGTGATTTGAAGTGATTTTGGGGTCTTTGAACGAGTTCTTGAACAAAGAAGGTACGATGGCTTCCATTCCTTAAATCTAACCTAGATTTAGGTTAAAACCATCTTATGAGACCTTGAATGTGTGGAGAATGGGTTTGGAAAAACCCCATTTGATTTTCCAAAGGTTGGGGAAGGTTTGGGGGAAAATGACATTTTCCCGCCAAGATCGGTGGGCCAAATGGCCCGCCTGAGGGCACCCGCTTGAGATGGCAGGCCCTCGGGGCCAACCGACGGGCCCAACCGGTGGGCCGACCTATGGGCCAACCTGCCCACCGGTCTTAGCAGGACCCTCGGGCCCAACCGGTGGGCCGACCTGCCCGCCGATCATAACTGGTGGGTCTGACTAGTGGGTCATGACAGGTGGACTATCTGACCCACCCGAGTGGCTCCCAACGTGATTTTTACGTCCGAACGGACCCAAAATGGATGTGCAACCTTCTTTTAGGATTCTAAACCTGATTTTGTCATTGGGTCGTGTTAATTTTGATCCCAAAATGGTGAAATGCTAACCCCATTCACTTATGTTAGGTTCACCAACACGTACGCTTCTCGCACCGGATCTCACTCGTACTGAGCGTGAGTCCTTGTACACTAGAGGTAAGTGGGGAGAGGACATTTGGCCTTATGATAAGGCTGGTTTGGCATTCATTTAATTGTATCTAGACTAGTCATGTCATCATGTGAATTATGTGTAACTTAGCCATCCTCATAATATCATGACTTGTGTGTTGTGTTTATTTTCTTAATGTCAAATGATGATGTGAATATGTGATGAATGATGACATCATTATGCATAATGCATTAGTAGACTAGATGCCATTGTCAGCTTGGAAACGAGTGTATTGGTGGCCCGTGGAATGGGACGCGGAGGCACTATGGAATCGTACTATATCATATAGGAGCATGCGGTGTAGGATTATAATCTTCCCGTGCTACGACCCTTCCCAATAGGGGTTGAGGTGTTGGGTTACCATTTGGGGGGAAGCAGTGGTCGGGGTTGTCGGGTCACTATGGCGGTTAGACATATGCCCGGTTGGTCAATAGGACAATCGGTAACCCCGGTGGTATATTCAAGAGGGCAAATCGTACTGTTTTTAAATTGCTGGAGTCAGCACTTTTATTTCTGTCATTTACTTTATGTTGAGAGCCGGTGGTCAGCATGTTTTATTTTTTCGAGTACTCATAGTGGGCCTTCTCCGACAACCCTATAGGCGTATCGCGGGATGGAGTTCGCGGCTCGTACCCGGAGTATATGCGCACTGTGGTTGTAGTAGCACTAAACCAAGAACTTAGTAATGTTGTTTAGGTGGATGTGATTAAAAATGAATTGCACAGCATATAGAGCATATGGTTATGATTTACTATGTGGACTGCTGTGTGGTCCTTCTTTTCACTTACTGAGCTAGTGAGCTCATCCCACGCGTGCACCTCTTTTAGATGATTTTGCAGGTCATCAAACTGAAGACCACGGGTCGGGCCCCATAGTTGAATTCCCGGAAGAGGACTGGTGGGTCCCCGGGGAATTTGAGCACGACACTGATTGCTCGTGCGAGGGCTGTGCTGCAGGACAACAGTTCTGATACCGAGCTGAGCTCTACCTTTTGATACCGAGCTGAGCTCTACTTCTAATACCGAGCTGAGCTGACTCTCTAATTTTTGATGATTCCCTTTGTATACTTGATATATAAATTGTATTCTTTTTGTGTAAATATCAAGCCTGCAGGCCCACGTGTACTTAACTATGTAATTACAATTTGGGTATCAAGTATAATGTGAACATTTACAGGTAAACTAAGTCTTCTGCTGAACTGTTGAACACTTTCTTAGTTGTATGTGTGCTATGGTGGGATACTGTATCAGATGATCCTGGCAGGTTTGGGTTAACCGATGTTAACCTAGTCACTGGTCCGGTTCTATGTGAATGGGGTGTGACAACGGTGGTATCAGAGCGTGATGCTCTATTCCACTCACTGCATACCATTAGACCCCATAGAATCTATAATAGGAAATGGGATTGGGTTAATGTAAAAAACTTTAAAGCGTTAAAAGCGAAAGAAAGAAAGTAATAAAAACGGTTGCATTTTGATATTGCATTCATGGCATGCGTGAGAGAAAATGAAAGGTTAATTAGTTGATGCCATAACCCATCGAGTACGAGTTTAACAAAATTTCGGCAGCATAACGGTGTAAAACGAGATTTCCAAAAATTTTTCATACAAACACCTGATAAACAACAGATATATATACATCAATAATTATAATTAACAAAAGACACCACAACTAAACTACACAAGTATTCAAATATACCAATTCACCACAAACCACCATCAAAACACATCACCCCACAAATAAGTCCAGTTATAGAGATAGTACAAAGAATGAGAAAAGAAAGAAAAATACAATAAGATCAACAACATGAAATAGGTGAGAAGCTGGTGTGGACGAGCTAAGTCCTCACTGATCATCGTCATCGTCATCATCCAATACTACTACTCCGTTCACCTGAGGTCTAGAGTTAACGTTGAGTCGACGGTCATAGTAGTCGAACCTCGAGTTCACCAGCTGTACGTCCCTCCGAAGTCGGCCAAAATCTGCTGAGATGGCATTGGCCGTTGTATCCAAGTCCTGGCCAAGTCTGAGAAAGGAATTCTCCAAAGTAGCCTGCCTCTCCAGGATGCGTTCCTCCCTAGAAGCACTCTCATCCAGTCTTCTTAATAGCTGATCTTGCCCGTCCTTCAAAGCCCTCATAGTAGACATCATGCCCTCAAAATCATATGCACCACTCTCAGGTGGTGGGGCTCTATGCTGTGGGCCTGCAGCTCTAGTGAAGCCAGGATCAACACCTCTCGACTCCTGAGGCACCTCCTCAAGGATGTCCTCGTCCACAAAATCATCCTCCCCACCCTAAGGAACATAGTCCTCATCCTCCTCACTAGACTCCTCCTCCATGGGAACATCCTCCATAGGGGTAGCCCTCCTATCTCTACCTCTCTGAGCTCCTGCTCTCTTAGGTACATCCATAAGAGTGTGGAGACCCATCCTCAATAGATTCCCCCTGTCAAACTTTTCTACTGGCGTCTTCCTCTCCTCACCACTCAGGTCCACCCCAAAGAACTCAAAGATTTTGGTGAGGATCCTACCATATGGAAATCCTCCATCCTCGGGGTGAGAAGTATGGTGCTCCATAGTCCTGAGGATGACGTAAGGCAAGCACAAGTGCTCGGCACCTCCCTCTAAGGCCGTATAGATGCAGTAAGCTAAGAAGGCTGCCATGAAGCCCACCTGGTTCCGATGACCTCCTCTAGGGAGAAAGTTGAACTGGACCAAACGGACAAACACAGGAACCTCTGGGTAAAATGATGTCTCGGAATCCAGACACTCTGTGCTGCCACAGATGGTCTCGTAGATGTGGTCCAGTGTCTCCAAACTCATGAACGGGCCCATGGGCTTACTCCTGGGAGGACTGTAGAAACGGTGCCCAGCTGAAGAAATACCCAAGATACTAGCCAGAGTGTCCACGGTCAGCTGAATGTCCACCCCCTTCACCATGCTGGTTATCACATACTCCCCATATTGGTAGGAAGCCTCTAGGTTACAGTAGAATCTATGAACCAGCTGCTCGTAGCACGGACGGTCTATGTGGAGGATAGACTGCCAGCCCAGTGCGGTGAACCTCTCCTGAAGCTGAGCCTTATGGAAGTCACCAACTACCACAGTCTTCTCTATCATTACAGACCTCTTTAGGAAGGCCTGCCAGTTGGTTGCTGCCTCAGAACAGCGGAAGAGTTCCTCGTCATAGTCGGAAGAATCACTAGGGATAGGTTCGGGTCGCCCTGTGCGAGGGGCTAGGGAGCTAGCCCCCGCACTCTTCCGTTTGGAAGCGGTGGTCTTACGCCGAGTAGAAGAGGATGCGGGTCCCTTGCCCTTGCGAGAAGACATCCTGGCAAGAAAAGGAGAAAAAATGGTGAGTAAGGGAAAAAGGGAATAATAGGTGGGAGAGCAATAAGAGGAAGCCCCAAAATCCAAATCGTGGCAAAATAGAAATATGACGAAATGTGACAAGCGATGAATGATAGAAAATATATGGATAAAGTGCATGGTAAGTGACAAGACAGAAATTATGGCAAAATAGAAAGTGACAAAAGGAGTATAAAGCATGGCAACTAGGGAATGGAAAAAAAAAATCCCAATTCTCATTGTGCAAGTTCAATCTAAGGAAAAAAATGAAAAGACTCACAATAGAGTGAAGCATGAAGCTTACATGTTCATGGATGAAATGCCATCATTCTACAATTTAGAATATGCAAAAACCATCTACTATTATGATATTGAGGTGAAAGAGAATCAAAGAAACCCAACACAGAGATGGATGTTCATGGGAAGAAATGGGATTTCAAACATAAGGGACTTTCCATGATCTCTATAGTATGTTAAGTACAAATCAAACATAATGCATTGCATTTGAGTTATTAATTAGGAAGAAAAGAGCAAAAATTGAAGAAATCCCCAAATTTGAGAAAACTAGGGCACGGTTGGGGTTTCTCTAAAAAATTGAGAAGTAAATCCTAAAACTAGAAATAAATCACAAGGGAAATATCACATTTTCATGGAAACACTGTTCTACGGAAAGAAACACGGGAAAAAAACCTAGATTAAAGACTACACATGAGTTCTACCCCCCCAAGTACAAGTTTTGAGAAGAAAATGAGGAAGAATCTTACTTGTAAGTAGAGGAGTTGAATCTTCCCAAAAGCACCGGATCGTTGAATGAGATAGCGAGTGGAAGCGTCAAGAAGCTCTCCAAAATCGCCTGAGAGAGAGAGAGAGAGAGAGAGTGAGGAAGAAAATGTGAGAACAAATGATGAATAGGGGCTTAAAAGCCCTGTTCGAAATTACCGCTCGAGTAGGACCGGTGGGCATATCGACGGGCCAACCTGCCCGCCGGTGTTAGCCCACCGGTTGAAGATTTGGACCAGCGGGCCGACCAGCGGCCCAACCTGCCCGTCGGTGGCAACCCACCGATTGAGAGAAAACTTGAAAAAAAAATGGGGTTGTTAATATTATTATTATTAATATAATAATAATTATTATTATTCTTATAATAATATGTTATGGTAAAGTGGGACCATTGTCATACTTGTTGAAGCACTAGCCCTGTGTTTTTGGAATTAAGTTGCGGTTACCTGCAAACGATCATACACTATAATACTTTGCGTGTTGGCATATAATTATGTGCCGATATCAATTCTATGGTGTTTAACCAATGTGGTGTATGATATGCTCTAGGAACAGGGATATGATGGTACGTACTAGATCCGATAGCAATGCACGAGGTACCTCGCGTGGTCCTCATCCGGTCGGTCGACCACAGAATCCCAGAAGGTCCTGCTCTGTGGGGAAAACCTCATCTCCACAACCTCCAGAGACCTTTGGTCAGGGTGGGGCACAAGGGGACCCACCTATGACTGCACTTTCGGACCCTCCACTGGCTATTACTCCGGGGGATGTTGCTACCATAATCCAGTAGTCACAACAAGCTTTCCAGCAACAAATGCTTCAGCAACAACAAGCATTTATGACTGCTATTCAACAACAATTGGACCTTTCTCAAACAGGTCAAGCTCCCTGGATACTTACTCCACAGGACCCGCCTGTAGGGTCTGGTATGGGACCACAAGTGGGAGGTACACCTCCAATTCCACCATTTGGCATTCCTCCATATGTGGTGCCCCCTCATACCCTTACTATCCAGCTTATGCTCCTAATTACTCACCGACGAATAATACGTCAAAGGTAGTGGAGTCATTCAAGAGGAACTTGCCACCTGTATTCTCTAAGGTGGGGAGTGATCCTCTGGAGCCGAATCAGTGGATCCAAGAGTTGGAGAAGATATTTGAGGTGATTGAGTGCACCGAAGCACATAAACTTATTTGCGCGGGTTTGCAACTCAAGAAGGAGGCCAACTCTTGGTGGCAAGCCTCCAAGCCCATATTGTTGGCTGCCCATCCGGAACCCACCTGGGAACAGTTCAAGGAGTTGTTCTTGGACAATCATTACCCATGCAGCTTCAGAGACCACAAGGAGAGGGAATTTATGGCCTTAACTCAAGGAGGTAAGACTATCCTTGAGTATCAGCAGCAGTTTGAAAGCTTGTTCCATTTTGCCCCTAGGCATATGAGGACAGCTGAAGAGAAGGCTGCAAGATTTTTGAAGGGCCTAAAGGCATCCATTGGGTCTGTACTTGGGGTCTTAGACTTGACAGACTATGGCCAGATTGTGCAGAAGGCCAAGACTATGGAAGATAAGCAAAGGGAGAACAATCCCTCACACCTGAACTGTGGAAGAGAACAAATCCATTTCCGGATATGGGCAACTCCTCTAAGTCATACCGTGGGTCGTACAGTTCTGGGCCTATAGGCAGCCTTATAGGCCATCTGGCTACCCTCCTCGACTGGCTGGTGGTTTGGGCTCTACATCCTTCCGCCCAAACACTAGTGCGGTACCTACAGTTCCAAGGCCACCCTAACCTCCATCTTCAACGGGTCCAGTGTAGAGGGGCCCCGCCCCAGTTTCGGCGTCTCAGATCCATTGCTTTAACTGCCATTCCTATGGACACTATGCAAAAGACTGTCGGGTCAGACCAGCCTTGCTCTCCAGTCAGCCCTCTACGTACCGACCTCCCTTAACTCGGGGAAATCAACCATAGGGAAGGATGTATGCCCTATCAGCTGAGGAAGCTGAGGCCAGCACAGAAGTGGTAGTAGACACGTTTTAAATTCAAGAACTTCCTTATGTTAAATATTGATGACCTGCTGAAATTATATGCATTGTTACACTAGGTGTCCTATATATATCGGGCATTCCAGCCTATGTTTTATTCGATTCAGGAGCTACACATTCATTTGTATCTAAGAGATTTGCTGAGAAACTTGGCATGCCACCCAGGACCCTAGATCATGGGATGATTGTTAGTATGCCTACTGGTAAAGTTACACAGTTGAAGGAGGTGTATGGGCCGTGCCCAGTTGAGATCAGTGGGAAGAAATTGGATGCACAACTCATTAAGTTCAATATGTAGAATTTCGATGTTATACTGGGCATGGATTGGTTGTCGGCTCATCGAGCTAATGTGATGTGTGCTGAAAAGCTGATTAGGGTGACAGATGACGAAGGAAGAGAATTGGTATACCAAGCAGATAAAATGAAACGGGTGAGAAAGGTCCTCGTCTTTGCCCTTCAAGCGGTAAAATTGTTGGAGAATGGATGCCCGGGCTACTTAGCATCGGTACTTGATGTTGATGCAAGGATTACACCTCTAAAAGAGGTAAAGGTGGTTAAAGAGTTTCCCGACGTCTTTTCAGATGATCTGATGCATTTACCGCCTGATAGAGAGTTGGAGTTTGCCATAGACTTGGTTCCTGGAGCAGCTCCAGTGTCTAAAGCCCCATACCGAATGGCACCAGCCGAACTAAAGGAGTTACAGATGCAGTTGCAGGAATTATTGGAAAAGGGGTTTATTTGCCTAAGTGTTTCACCTTGGGGTGCCCCAGTATTGTTTGTCAAGAAGAAGGATGGCAGCTTGTGTATGTGCATCGATTATCAGGAATTAAATAAGCTAACCATTAAGAACCGGTATCCATTGCCACGCATTGATGATTTATTTGACTAGCTGTAGGGTGCCAAAGTATTTTCAAAGATAGACCTTCGATCAGGCTATTATCAGCTCAAGATAAAGAGCAGCGACATACCCAAGACAACGTTCAGGACTCGGTATGGTCACTATGAGTTCTTAGTGTTATCTTTTGGGTTAACCAATGCACCGGAAGCATTCATATATTTAATGAATCGAGTATTTCACGATGTCCTCAATAAATAGGTAATTATTTTTATTGATGACATCCTGATCTACTCCAAGACAGAAGAGGAGCACACTCAACATTTGAGAATGGTGTTATAGAGGTTGAGAGAACAACAATTGTTTGCCAAATACAGCAAATGTGAATTTTGGCTTGAGCAAGTTAGATTCCTGGGGCACGTAGTGTCTAAGGCCGAAATCGAGGTGGATCCTGAGAAGGTGAAAGCAGTAGTAGAATGGGAAAGCCCTAAGAATGTCATTGAAATTAGAAGCTTCTTGGGTTTGGCTGGGTATTACAGGCGCTTCATTGAAAATGTTGCTCGAATCTCAGCACCAATGACTAAATTAACCAAAAAGGGTGTGAAATTCGACTGGGTAGAGGAATGTGAGAAGAGTTTTCAGGAATTGAAGAAGATGTTGGTGTCAGCCTCTGTGTTGGCCATCCCTGAAGGCACAGGTGGAATGACAGTCTACACTGATGCTTCCAAAGTTGGGTTGAGTTGTGTTCTCATGCAACGGGGAAAGGTGATAGCGTATGCTTCCAGACAACTAAAAGAGTATGAGAAGAACTACCCCACTCATGACTTGGAACTAGCCACAGTCATTTTTGCCCTCAAGATTTGGCGACATTACTTGTATGGGGAGAAGTGCGAGATATACAGTGATCACAAAAGCCTTAAGTACTTTTTCACCCAGAAGAATTTGAACATGAGGCAGAGGAGATGGCTTGAGCTCATGAAGGATTATGACTGCGACATTTAGTATCATCCTGGCAAGGCTAATGTAGTGGCAGATGCATTGATTCGGAAGGCACAGACTGTGTCACTCTCATACTTAGCAGTCAGCCCACCACTGGTACAAGAGGCGATGCTAATGGATGAAGCTCTCTTATATGAAGGAGCAACCTTAGAGTTTGAACGTCAACTAAAAAACCTTAAATGGTTGACCGTATCCTTGGCGGCTCTATAGGTGCATCCGACTATTAGGCAGGAGGTAATAATGAAACAACCTTTGGATCCTGAATTGCAGCGGATCAGAGTTAAGGTTCAAGATCAAACAATGAACGACCCAGATTTTGTTTTAGCCAGTGATGGAGCATTGATGTTTCGAGGCAGATTGTGTGTACCCGATGATTTGGATATACAAGACAAGATAGTGCGAGAAGCACATAGCTCCGAGTACTCACTCCACCCAGGAAGTACAAAGATGTATAAAGACCTCAAACAAAATTACTTGTGGCCAAGCATGAAAGTCACAATAGCTCTATATGTAGCGACTTGTCTTACATGCCAGAAAGTAAAAGCTGAGAGGCATCGACTTTATGGTACTCTTCAGCCACTCCCAGTACCAAAATGGAAGTGGGATATGATTACAATGGACTTCGTCACCGGACTACCATATACACCTAAGGGGAAGGATGCGATATGGGTGATCGTTGATCGGCTTACTAAGACTGCTCATTTCATTCCCATCAAGACCAAGTTCTCCATGGCCAAATTAGCACAACTTTACATGGATAACATAGTGCACTTGTATGGAGTGCCAGTGAGCATTGTGTCAGATAGGGACCCAAGGTTCACTTCCAGATTTTGGAAAAGCTTCCAGCGTGCCTTGGGATCACAATTGAATTTGAGTACTGCTTTCCACCCATAGACTGATGGTCAGTCGGAGCGAACCATAAAGATATTGGAAGACATGCTCAGGGCATGTACAATGGAAATGTGTGGTAGTTGGGAAGAATATATACCCCTTATGGAGTTTGCCTATAACAACAGTTACGAAGCTACAATTGGGATGGCTCCGTATGAGGCATTATATGGTAGGAAGTGCAGAACTCCTTTGTATTGGGATGAGGTGGGCGAACGCCGAATGTTAGGACCTGAAATGATACAGATGACTTGTGACAAGGTCGATGTTATTCGAGAACGGATTAAAGCAGCTCAGTCTCGTCAAAAGAGCTATGCAGACACCCGCAGAAAAGTCATTGAATTTCAGCCAGGAGAAGGTGTTTCTCAAGATCTCTCCTACTAAGGGGTTGCAAAGATTTCATAGAAAGGGGAAGTTGAGCCCAAGATACATTGGCCCATTTGAGATCTTAGCCCGAGTTGGCTCAGTAGCCTACATGCTTGCTCTGCCACCTTCACTCGGGGATGTTCATAACGTGTTTCATGTGTCCATGCTGAAGCGATACGTCCATGATCCATCCCATGTATTACCCGTGGAACCAGAGTATCTAGAAGCTGATATGACCTATACAGAGCAGCCAGCTGAAATTTTGGACCGAAAGGTGAAAACCCTTCGCAACCGCTCCATTTCCTACGTAAAGGTGCGATGGGCAAATCATTCACTTGAAGAAGCATCTTGGGAGAAAGAGGATGAAATCCAAGCTAAGTACCCTCATCTTTTTGAACAACCAGGTACGCCAATTTCGAGGATGAAATTTTCAGAAAGGGGGGGTAAATGTAATACCCTACTTAAACCCGGTCTGATTACACGGTTGACCCAGTTTAACTATGCAGGACCTGAACTAAAGAGAGTTAAGGCGGGCTCCTTATGGACCATGATGGCCAGGGTGACTTTAAACACAGGCTGGCCAGACAAGTCCGAGCCAGTGCCAGAGGAGACGGGTGTACCCAAGCCGTTTACATGCACATATCATAAGACCATGTATGGATAAAGCAGGTATGTAGCCATATTCTAAAGCGCATACGAATAATATACCTTACGTCGAGAGGGTGATACGTGCCGAGAGTCGAATCCCATCAAAATCCCACTTGTTGGCCAGTTTCTGGCTCTCAGGTGGGCGGTCACAGGTGGGGGCATCCACCCACCTGAGTGACCCACCCATGTGATTACTTAGTTATTCTAGAAGGTATAAATAGCTATCTTATGTTTTCCCTTTTTCTTTTTCTCATTTGTGACACTCGGACGTTTGGTGAGAAGAGTAAAGAGGAGAGAGAAAAGAAGGGAAAGAAGAGGAAAAGAGAAGGAAGAGGAAGAAGAGATGGATTTCAGTAGCATCGAGGTTTGATCTTCCCATCCCGACGCCAGAAGAGTGATCTCCAATACGAGATCTACGTTTAGAGGTGAGCAAAGGCTGGGTTCCTTAAACTTTCACCATACCCAAGTAAAACCCTTGATTTGGGTAGAGTTTCTTGAGGTCTTGTAAATCCCCCTTGAGATGATGAATTTAAGGTTTAATAGATGACCTATGTATTGATTTTGAAGGATTTGAAGAAGTGTTTCCACGGTTGGAGGAGCATTGGTGATTTGAAGTGATTTTGGGGTCTTTGAACGAGTTCTTGAACAAAGAAGGTAAGATGGCTTCCATTCCTTAAATCTAACCTGGATTTAGGTTAGAACCATCTTATGAGACCTTGAATGTGTGGACAATGGGTTTGGAAAAGCCCCATTTGATTCCCCAAAGGTTGGGGAAGATTTGGGGAAAAATGGCATTTTTCCGCCAAGACCGATGGGCCAAACTGGTGGGCCAAATGGCCCGCCTGAGGGCACCCGCCTGAGAGGGCAGGCCCTCGGGGCCAACCGGTGGGCCGACCGACAGGCCAACCTATTGGCCGGTCTTAGCAGGTCCCTTGGGCCCAACCAGCGGGCCAACCTGCCCACCGGTCATGACCAGTGGGTCTGACTAGTGGGTCATGACAGGTGGGCTGTCTGACCCACCCGAGTGGCTCCGAACGTGATTTTTAAGTCCGAACGGACCCAAAACGGATGTGTGACCTTCTTTTAGGATTCTAAACCTGATTTTGTCATTGGGTTGAGTTAATTTTGATCCGAAAATAGTGAAATTCTAACCCCATTCACTTATGTGAGGTTCACCAACACGTACGCTTCTCGCACCGGATCTCACCCGTACCGAGCGTGAGTCCTTGTACACTACAGGTAAGTGGGGAGAGGACATTTGGCCTTATGATAAGGCTTGTTTGGCATTCATTTAATTGTATCTAGACTAGTCATGTCATCATGTGAATTATGTGTAACTTAGCCATCCTCATATTATCATGACTTGTGTGTTGTGTTTATTTTCTTAATGTCAAATGATGATGTGAATATGTGATGAATGATGACATCATTATACATAATGCATTAGTAGACTAGATGCCGTAGTCGGCTTGGAAACGAGTGTATTGGTGGCCCATGGAATGGGACGCGGAGGCACTATGCAATCGTACTATATCATATAGGAGCATGCGGTGTAGGATTATAATCTTCCCATGCTACAACCCTTCCCAACAGGGGTTGAGATGTTGGGTTACCATTTGGGGGGAAGCAGTGGTCGCGGTTGTCGGGTCACTGTGGCGGTTAGACATACGCCTGGCTGGTCAATAGGACAGTCGGCAACCCCGGTGGTATATTCAAGAGGGTCAATCGTACCGATTTTAAATTACTGGAGTCAGCACCTTTATTTCTGTCATTTACTTTATGTTAAGAGCCGATGGTCAATATGTTTTATTTTTCCAAGTACTCGTAGTGGGCCTTCTCCGACAGCCCTATGGGGGTATCGCGGGATGGAGTTCGCGGCTCGTACCCGGAGTATATGCACACTGTGGTTGTAGTAGCACTAAACTAAGGACTTAGTAATGTTGTTTAGATGGATGTGATTAAAAATGAATTACATAGCATATAGAGCATATGGTTGTGACTTATTGTGTGGACTGCTGTATGGTCCTTCTTTTCACTTACTGAGCTAGTGAGCTCATCCCACGTGTGCACCTCTTTTAGATGATTTTGCAGGTCATCAAACTGAAGAGCACAGGTCTAGCCCCACAGTTGAATTCTCGGAAGAGGACTGGTGGGTCCCCGAGGAATTTAGCACGGCACAGACTGCTCGTGCGAGGGCTGTGCTGCGGGACCGCAGTTCTGATACCAAGCTGAGCTCTACCTTCTGATACCGATCTGAGCTCTACCTTTTGATACCGAGCTGAGCTCTACTTCTAATACCGAGCTAAGCTGACTCTCTGATTTTTGATGATCCCTTTTGTACTTGATATATAAATTGTATTCTTTTTGTGTAAATATCATGCCTGCGGGCCCACGTGTACTTAACTATGTAATTACAATTTGGGTATCAAGTATAATGGGAACATTTACAGGTAAACTAAGTCTTCTGCTGAACTGTTGAACACTTTCTTAGTTGTATGTGTGCTGTGGTGGGTTACTGTATCAGATGATCCTGGCAGGTTTGGGTTAACCGGTGTTAACCCGGTCACCGGTCCGATTCTGTGTGAACGGGGTGTGACACTTTGGGTGGGCCAGATTCCTAAGAAAAGGGCCATAAAATTGGTTAGGTCCAGAGATTAAGGTATGTGTCAGGTTGTAGAATTGGGAAGGTGTTAGGCACCCAATCTACCCAGTTAACCGGTCTTCCTACTAGATGCTTGAAGAACGAACTTTTTTTGCAATTATTCTATACCGCTGCATGGCTAAATTATGACACGTATATACATTGATAAAAGAATAATTACATATGTACACTAAAATGAGAAAAAAAATACATATGTACACTAAAACGAGGAAAATAAAGAGTCTACATTGTACTAATTCGGGTGAGAGATTATACCTAAGCTTAATTCCTATTTTGGGTTAAGAGGGGTAGCCCCCTGATTGGTGCGAATACAGACTTTTTCATGAATTCTCCCGGGTTAGGGGAAGGTGGTCTTGTCCTCTAACTTCCTTTCTTGAGAGATGCTGATGTAGTGATCTTTTGATATTTGGACAAAGGTTCGGCTAGGAAAGAGCAATTCTCGAGCTTGTTGTTTGACAAAACTTCGGCAGAGCTTCAGCTAGAGAAGGCTACTTCGGGATTAGGGTTTTAGCAAAGTTTTGGCTAGGGAAGGCTGCTTCTAGGATTAGGGTTTTGGCGGCACTTCGGTAGGGAAGGCTACTTCTAGGATTTGGGTTTTGACAGAGCTTCGGCTAGGGAAGGCTGCTTCTGGGATTAGGGTTTCAACGGCACTGCAGAAGGGTTTCGACTATGGAAGGCTACTTTTGGATTAGGATTTTGGCAAGGAAAGGATGCTTCTAGGATTAGGGTTTTGGCGGCACTCCGGTAGGGCTTTGGCTAGGGAAGGCTTGGGAAGGGCTAGGTAAGTCAAGGGATGGCATTAGGAGGGTGTCACATTAGGTAAGGGAGGGGCTAGTGGGTGGCCATGCAAGGCAAGGGAGGAGCTAGAGGGTGGCCATGCAAGGTAGGGAAGAACTCCTAAGGAGGGGGGAGGTGTGTTCACCAAGTGTGAGGGGAACCACCAAGGGAGGGGAGAAGGGAGCTCTCAAGTATGTTTTTTCTCAAGTTGAGGGGGGGGTTATTTATAGATTTTTTGGACCAATGGGGTGAAAATGGGAATTTTTTAGCCAATGGGGTGAAGCAGTATAGGGTACGCTAGTGGGGGTATGGGATTTTTAGGAAAAAAATCACAACTGGCGCGGGGCCACGGGGCATTGAGGCGGGGCCATGGGGTAATGGGGTGGGTGCACACACAGGGTGGGGCCGAGGTATGTGCGTACAGGGCCTCATGGCTATGGGTGAGGGGTAAGGGGCCGCGAGCAAGGGTCGCGGGGCCTCAGGGCTGTGGGACAGGGCCGCAGTTATAATATTCCTCTGATTCTGATCTGATGGTTCTAGATAGATTCCCTCTTTCGTGGATGATTGCGGGAGATCTGATGGTATGATTTTGATGCACCATATATCGTTGGACTCATGATTCCGAGTACTATCCATCCATAAGGTCACTTTGGATAGGATTCCTTCATATATGTAATGTCATAATTGGACCCTTCTTTTCTCCCACCTAGGGTTTCTAGGCTTTTTGGGTTTTTCAGGTGTTTAGGGAGTGTTTCGGGGTTGGGTTACCTCATTTAGTTGTCATCTCTATTGATCAGAAACAAAAGGCCGTGTCCTCAATCCGTGAGTCATCATAGCCGGGGGAGGGTGATAAAATTGGGTGTCTACAGAATGCCCCTCTTTGGCCGAGGCCTATGCTACAGCCGAAGGGCAAAGAAAAGAACAATCACATTTTGTCACTCGAAGCATGTACTGTAGTCACTTTGCTTAAAGGTGACGGAGGTGCAAATGTAACATGTAATATCCTCTAGCTACTCAAAGTTTAGAGTCTTACCTGGTTTATTGGTTGATCTAATTTAGTTCTTGAGCCATCATTTGTAAGGATTCACACCATTCCTGCAAAAGATGTGAGTATTTTAGGCAATTCTTGTCTCCCTACACTAGGTCTTTCGAACCAGTCTAGGCAATTTTTTTCTCCCTACACCAGGTCTTTCGAACCAATCTAGGCAATTATTATCTCCCTATACTAGGTCTTTCGAACCAGTCTACGCAATTCTTGGTCTCCCTAGACTAGGTCTTTTGAACTAGTTTAGGCAACTCTTGTCTCCCAACACAAGGTCTTTCGAACCAGTCTAGGCAATTCTTGTCTCCCTACACTAGGGCTTTCGAACCAGTCTAGGCAATTCTTGTCTTCCTACACTGGGTCTTTCAAACCAATCTAGGCAATTCTTGTCTCCCAAGACTAGGTCTTTCAAACCAGTCTAGGCAATTCTTGTCTCCTTATACTATGTCTTTCGAACCAGTCTAGGCAATTCTTGGTCTCCCTAGACTAGGTCTTTCGAACCAGTTTAGGAAAAATTTGGTCTTGGGCCACTTGGACTGTGGGATCAGGTATCTTAATCTTATCTCTTTAGGTTAGGTCTCTTAGACCAGTCTAGGAAAAATTTGTTCTCGGGCTGCTAGGACTGTGGGACTAGGTATCTTGATCTTGTCTAGACCACTTGGGACTGATGAAGATAAATCGGGCCTCTGTGGTCGGTTCACTGAGATTGGGCCATCTGGTGTCGGTCAATGATTTGATCTTGATCTTGAAATTTGATTCTTGATTCTTTATTTTTGATTTTTGATTCTTGATTTTTGAAATTTTGACTTTTTTTTTTTAAGCTTTAAATTTTGGGTGGGGGTTATTCCCACCGTTTTTTTTTTTGACACTTTGGTAACGAATGGTCTCCCTCCCTCATTTGGCTCACTTCTCACCTCCGATTTTCTGAGTTTTGAGCGAGTTAAACCAAATTCTTCAGATTTCTTAAAATTCTTTAAAGTTCTTCGAAGTTCTTCAAAATTCTTCGAAGTTCTTTGAGGCTCTTTGAAGTTCTTGAGGTGGAGCCCTTTTTTACAATTTTAGAATCTTTTTGGGATTTTCCATAATTTTTGACTTTTATGGTAGAGAGATTGAGGAAGAGGACCCACGGAGGTTGTATGCTTGAGGGCATCGCAGGACACAACCCCTCAACTGAGGAAGGGGAGGGTCCCGTTGTTTGGTACACAGGATAGACACTTCAGGGCACCCAGAGGCATATTTGCAACTCTGCGTGGGGCACGTGGGTAAGTCATCTTTGTTCTTCCCTTGTTTATTATTTTTAAAAATTCTTTTTTATTATCCTTTTTTTTTCATTATTATTTTTTCTTTTTAGGTGCCCCCTAGGGGCAGGCCCCTAGCATCGGCCAAATATGGACATCCTAACATGGTCCAAGAATGGTACAATATACTCTCCCCAAGGGTCGCACGCCTGATACACAACACCTACCTATGCCACTTGGCTCTTCTGGAGACCAAGAAATTGGATCTTGGGTTGATGAGAGGGATCATCGAGTGATGGTGGCCCAGTACACATTCCTTCCATCTTCCTATTGACGAGATTACCACCACTCCGTTTTGCTTTTATGCCTTGGTGCGCATTCCCTTCTGCAGTAGGCCCCTGATTTTAGCCGAGACCATGGGGGCAGACAATTTTCTAAGCCTGACTGGGATCCCAATTTCTAAGAACCAGAGGTTGATTGCATTGGGTGAGACTATGGTTCAATGGTGGGATGCATCCAAGGGGGACTGAATACTATTGAGATCATCCGGTAGTTCACTCCTTTCTTCTATTTTTTGTGGGACAATGCCTTTTCTGTGACTTTCGAGGTAGAGTGGATGTTCGCATGGTGGCCCTCTTCCGAGACCTTGGTGAGGTAGATACCTTGGACTAGGGTGGGGCAGCCTATGCGTATCTGTTGCAAACACTAGATCTTTTGGCCTACAAGGACCATGGCATCAAGGGAGCAGGCTACATCATTCAGGTAATCCCCTATCCTTATGCCCTTCCTTTCATCAAGCATGCATTTTTATCAACTTATCCTCTTGATTTCTCCATATCACCCTTGGTTCTATAGCATCTGGGGCTCATGCTTCCCTTACTGCGCGATCCATTGGCATCCTTTTTTTCGGCGGCCATAAGTCCCTTTTGAATGAGATAACTTTGGTAAGTCATACTTGCTTATGAGTTTTCCTCTTACTTTGTGTAGTACTTACCACTTCTGAAATTGTAGGCCACTTGGAGACTTTTTCAGCATCTTGAATTTTTAGTTGAGGCAAAGACAAATTGGGCCATATACTTGACTTAGCGGAGGGTACTATTCCAGAGCCTCGTGTTACACCCATGCCCTGACTCGGTCTAATTTAAACTATTGTGATAGGTCTTGGACCGGAGATCCAAAGCATGATCGGGTTTTGGCTTATGGTCGCCCATTACCGAGAGGGAGAGATGACCCCACATGTTCGTGGATCGCGTGCTAGTCAAGCTGGAGGGGATTCGTACCTTCTAATCGCAGATGGTAAGTGACCCGACTCCTCACATATGAATCCTAACACGTAACAGTGTTGTTGAAAGGCCTTGAGTATGGCCAAGGGCAACCACCCATGCAAGACCAGCTATGGGACAGCAGGATGCCACCGAATCGACTGGGCCTGAATCCGGTGGGCTGTTTTCGGTGAGCATAACAGGCTGTTATCATAGTGTCGATCCCTGTGGGTCCTACTACTCACATCATAAATAGTCTCGGATGATCCCAAATCATTCCCCACATTTTCCTCCCAATGTGAACTTGTTTCGGACCAAAATGGTCAGGTCTTTGGGCTCTGAAAGTCACAATAACCCGATCAGTCTGAATAGGGTCCAACCAAACAGACCCTAAGTCCTATTTAACACTTAACAAAGAAATGAGGATTTCATATCCTTATTTCTATTGTGTCCAAAGTAATGGAAGAGAGAAAGAGGAGAGGAAGGAAGAAGAAGAAGAGGAAGAAGAAGGAGAAGGCTTACGTTGATGCCGGCTGCCGCCTAGTTGCTAGAATCACTGCCGAAGGTAAGTACAACCTCTTATACCACTCTCTCTCTTCATTTTAACCTAGATTAAGCTAGGTTTGGATGGAATTTTAGTGTACAACCCATGTTGGGGTTGGGGAATGTGTATTCTACTCTCTTGGTGCTATTGCCGAGCTCGAACCAAGCCCGATGTGCTCTGGCAACAAGTAGTGTCAAATGACCAATTAGGGTTTCGATCTTTCGATCAACGTATCTCCCAAATGGCTCAATGGAATCGTGATTTTATTGGCTTAGAATGATGCTAGGAACATCCCCTACAAACTCCATGGAACAAATCCCGAAGATCGGCCCCAACCAAAATGCCCCAAAATGAGTGGACTGTTCTGAACCACCACCAGAAACAGCCGACTGGATCCACTGGGCCTGCTTCTGGTGGCATATTTTCAGTGGACCTCAGGGGCTTATGAGCTCTCTGTCTCCACCACCGAAAATAGGACTGATATTTCTGATGTAAAGAGACCCTATTTTCGGTGGTTGTTTCTGGTGACATTACTATCACTGGGAAACTTTGACTGTATCTTTGGGGGTGACCCAAGTGGGCCTCTCCTGATCTTTTCGATGCGTACTGATGTATGATTGTCCTTGTGTCTAAGATAGTGATGTGCCTGAGCCCCGAGATGGAAACTGAGTGGATTGATCGGTGGCCTTATCTAAACCCTAAAACAAGTAGAGATCAATAAGGTGAGGGATGGATTGTGTTTATTTTGGAGTGTTTATTATTACTAAATTGCTCACATGCTTAGTATTACATGTTTAATTGTAATTGCTCAAATACAATGATGATATGCCATATGTTAGATTTTTCATTTTACAATATTGATATGAATTGTTATGGAATTGTATGACGGGATCCGGTGCGGCCGAGGTGGTATCGGTACTGTGATCGCCGTGTGTTTGGTTGTGTGTGTGAGAAGGAATCCGACGTGGCTGAGGTGGTACCAGTGCTGTGATTTCCATTTGTATGTATCAGTCATGTATTGATTATATGCATTAGAGTTAGTTGTAGTTGTGGGTTACACTTTGTAGCCAAGGTCTCGCTAGTATCGTGTACCCTAGGGCTGCGTTTGAAATTGGATACGCTTCGTGGCCGATGATTGGTACCGGTGTTGCGTAGTCTATAGTAAACTGTTATATGAATGCTAGATTAAGAAAATGGTCTCGGGTTACACTTCGTGGCCAAGGTTTCATTGGTATCGTGTACCCGGGACTGTATTTGGAGTTGGAATACACTTTGTGGCCGAGGTCTCGTCGGTATCATGTAATTCATATTAATTGTACCACTATGAAGGCATGTAGCAATTATGTGGTTAGGTATCACTCCCTATGCTACGAACCCTTTCCAACAAGGGTTGAGGTGTTGGATAAGCCATTGTGGTATGTTTGATGTGCATTTCTAGAATGCCACTCCCAAGGTACGATGTGATTGTTGCCGAAGGTAGGAACCTGTCCGACATGGCCGATGATGTACCGGTGTCGTGACTGCCAGGAGGGGATTATCAGGGGTTTGCTGGGGGACCCATGGATGCATACGGGGACCGGCAGGCTTCTATTTACAGCTAGGGTTTGTATCTTTACAGAGTCGATGGTAGTTCCGAGACGAAGGATACAACCTAATGCACCACAGTAGCATTTACCAGACTTAGTTTGTATTGTTGGGTGGATAATAAATAAATGAACTGCATCACGAGCATATGGACTATGTGTTTAATTTCTGTAATCATGCATCATAAATTATTACTGCCATTGTCTTATTTGGATGTGCTTGAGCCCACCCCTCACTGAGCGAGTTGGAAAGCTCACCCCACGCATACACCCTTTTTTTAGATGATGATACAAGTGCCATGGTGCAGTTGGCGTGTGACCCAGTATCTTCTGGATTAAAGTATTATGTGAGCGACTGGTGGATGCCAGAAGTGGGAGAGCATGATCAGGATTGTGCATATGACCACTATGCTTACACCACACTGTGAGATTGCACATCATACTTTGATACTTTTGGGTATAACTATGGATTTTATATTTTTTTGAGATTTTATTATTTGTCATGGATGAATGTAACAAAATAACTCAGTTATTGCTATTATATTATCATCAGACATTTCCTCATTTTATTTATGATTCTGCTACTATACTCTGATTCCGCTGCGTATGTTGATTTGTGTTATGAGATTGTAAAAATGTTAAGGTACTGCTATCAGAGATCCTGGTAGGTTTGTAAGACAGGTACATATCCTACTCACACCACCGGTATTCCTAATGGTAAGTTGGGTCTACTAGAATTGGGGTGTGATAGCTTGGTATCAGAGCGCGAAGCTCTGCCTTAACTCACAATCTCGACCAAACCCTGACTTGGGGAAATTAGGATTAAATAAAAACCTCAAGACAACAATAATAGAAATTACACAATTAGGAGACAAGTATAAGTGATAAAGCCATTTCATTATAATAGAGAACTTGATTACAAAGCTTACACTTTTATACAATTTATATACTAAAAGTTGGAAATCCTAAATAGCCTAAAGAATAGAAAATCAAATGACAAAAGAAAATGATAGAGAGTGAAAGTTCAACTAAACCTAAAACATCAAACTTAAATAAAAAATGGAAAAGAAAATCCTAAAAGCTACAGTGGCAAACATGCCACTACTCCTGCTGCTCTTGTTGTTGCTACTGCTGGTTCTGTCCCTAACCCTGAGCCTGGTTCGAACCATGCGTTCCTAGAGGAGGCACCGGAATATCAAGATGGAAGACCATCGCCTACATCTGTGCCTCTAGGGGGGCCACTCTATTGTCCATAAGATAATAGATCCTGTGTATGCTGTTGAGGCAACCATCTATGCTCCTCATCAGTGAGGTGGTGGTGTCCAGGCGGGCCATAACATCATTGAGACTATAAGGCCTCGCACCCCTAGTGCACTAAAAAGAAGAGGCAACCCTGGAACCCATAGCCTGGGGATTAGGTGGTGGAACCCCTCCAAGCCTAACAACTTCTCCTCCTGCACCACCAACATCACCGGCACCGCCACCCTCTGCCTCCATAGGTTGCACACCTACCTCTGGATCAGGTGTCACCTCCCTTATATCTATGGTCATTTTCTTTAGAGAATCTTGGTTGAAGTCTGTGACCTCTTCACCCATCCGTGCCTCACCTTCCAAGTCCACCCCAAAGCGACGGAAGATGTCAGTCAATATCCTCCTATAGCAGAGGTTCCCCACTCGACGATCCACTCCCTCAGACCAAATTATGATGGTCCACATCAGGAGTTAAGGGAGACATGTCTGTGCCCCCATGTACACACAGTAGGTCACATAGGCTTGTAGTGTGGATACCTTGTCAGAGTGTCCACAAGTGGGAAGGACATTCAACCGAACCATATGACAAATGACCTTTGGAGTAGCAAAGTAGTTGACTGAGAGATTCCATTCCCTAGCCTCAGTCAGCATGTCATTTATCTCCTGAAAGGTATCGGGACTCTCAGGTCCATGTTGCGGAGCTCGAAGAGTTCCAAATGGTCTCACTCAGCCACAGAGCGAAATAGGATTGGGTTGAACTGAGCGGCGATGTCTTACTCCTCTTGTTCAACGGCACGTCGAGTATGTACACGGCATCCAGACATCTTTGCAAGAGGAAGGTAGGGAATGGGTTGAAAAATCCTCCTTAGCTATTTCCACACCATTTTCAGAAGTTAGAATAGGGTTTTGTATAATGAAACCCAAACCCGACTCTATTTATAGCTGTTTTGGAGCCACCAGAAACACTAGACTTCCTTTCGGTGCCTATTTCCGGTGAAATAAAAAGTCCCAATTTGCTCTCTGTTTTGTCCACTGAAAATAACACTAATATTTTCGATGGATTAAACCATATTTCATATGAAGAGTCCCCCTATTTCCGGTGGACTAATTTGGAAAATAAATTATTTTATTTTTCAAATCTAGTTTTTAGTTTGTTACTTTAATGGTATGCCCCTTTGGGATACATGTGCGATCGGATCCTAATATGTGTGGACCCCACTTATGCATGCCCTAACCCTAATTTTTGCCTATCGTATACATGTGGGACCCACTATGTATGCAAGTGTTCTAATTACATGCAACCTTGTATATGCATGTGCACTAATTAGATTCTTCCACAGGAGTCATGTCACACCAGAACACTCGATCCTGATCCCGATCCCAATCATGCCCATCACCTCCTGCTTCCCCTAAACGGAATCTGGGTAGACCTCGCAATGCACCTCCGGCTCCGTCGGTGCTTACAGCCCATGATGTGGCATCCATCATGGATAATATGTCGCAAGGAGTTGAGGAAAGGCAAAATTAGTTTATGGTCGGGATCGATGATAGGATCCAAGCGGCAATGGGAGTGGTGATGGGAGCCCGTAATGCACTGCCCGCACCACCTACTCCATAGATACCTACTCCAATACTCGCTGGATCAACTGCCCTTCAAATATGTGGTGGGCCACAAGTGCATGGGCAAGGGCATCCAAATATGCATGGGTAGGTGCAAGACCCAATGCCTGATCAAGCCCAGGCCCATGTAGAGGCTGGACAGACTTGACGAAAATGATAGAGAAGTTTCAACGGCTTAGGCCCCCATGGTTCTCAAAGGTGGGCCAAGACCCATTGTATCCATCAAGATGGACTGGTGGAATAGAGAAAGTTTTTAGATTGATGGGCTACACTGATGAACATAAAATTTTATATGCAGGCTATCAGTTACAAAATGAGGCAGATGATTGGTGGAGTGCCACCGAGCCTATTCTAAGGGCTAATAACCCAAACCCTACTTGGGTAGACTTCAAAGGGGCCTTCTTTGAGAACTACTTTCTGAAAAGCTTCTGAGATAGGAGAAAGAGGGAGTTCTCTCAATTGGTTGAAGGTTCCTAGTTTGTGCTCGAGTACCAATAATGTTTTGAGTAGCTATTCCATTTTGCTCCTGAGCATCTCATAGGTGATAGAGCCAAAGAAAAAAATTTTGAGAAAGGGTTGAGGCTAAGTATTGGGTCAACCATTATTGGGTTGAAACTGTAAACTTATGTTGAGGTGGTCTAAGTGGCCAAGTCTATTGAAGACCGACATAGAGAAAATTTCATGACCCAGCAAGGAACGGAAAGAGGCTAATGGGATCTACTGATTCCAGGGAAGGTAGCAAGCCTTTTCGAGTGCCTTATATCTACCCAACTTCAGTGCAATTCAGGAAGCTTGAAACTAGTCAGACTTCCCAGTCCTCCCGATCTAGTGCTGTATCTCAGTCTACAGGATCGAGCCCAAGGTACTTTCATTGTGATCAATCGGCCATATGGCGAGAATATGCCACCACCGAAGGCCAAATGATGCACCATAGACTATACCACCTAGGCCCCAGCAGACATATGCAGCCCCTAGACCAGCACAACTCTTAGAGGGCGAGAGACCACAGAGCATAGTGTTTGCTATAACCGCAAAGGATGCTGAGGCTACACCCGGTGTAGTGATAGGTACATTATTGATATCATTATTTCCTGCACATGTGTTATTTGACTCAGGAGCCTCGCATTCATTTGTGTCATCAGCATTTGTGAAGAAGATGAGAATTTCACTAGAGGGACTGACTCAATGTTTGGCTGTATGCACCACTACAGGAAGTGTAGTAGGTCTGAACTATGTGTATGAGCCTTGTCTAGTGACCATAGGTGAACATGAGTTGAATGCTCACTTGATCGAGTTGGATATCACTGACTTTGATATGATTTTAGGAATGGACTGGTTGTCCGCATACAGAGCCAGTGTGCTCTATACAGAGTAGACTATCATTTTCAGACCTCGTGATGATGATGAGTTTTTGTTCTAAGGGGATAAGTCCAAGAAACCCAAGAAGGTTTTCATATTCGCGCTTTAGATGAAGAAGCTACTGGATAAGGGATGTCAAGGCTACTTAGCATCTATGATGGATACTGAAATAGAGATTAGGCCATTGACCGAGCTTGATGTGGTGAGAGAATTTTTCGATGTATTCTCGTATGACTTGACAGGTTTGCCCCAGACCGAGAGACAGAGTTTACTATAGACCTACTCCTCAGCTCGGCACCAGTGTCACAAGCCCCTTACCGTATGGCCCCCATAGAGTTAAAGGAATTACAAGTGCAACTTTAGGATCTTCTGAAGAAGGGATTCATTAGACCTAGTGTGTCTCCATGGGGAGCATTGGGACGGGAGTATGAGGTTGTGCATTGATTACCAGGAGCTTAATAAGCTAACCATTAAGAACCATTATCCTTTGCCAAGGATAGATGATCCATTTGATCAGTTGTAGGGTGCCAAGGCAGGATCAAGGATAGTGATGTCAGTAAGGCAGCCTTCAGATCAAGGTATGGACATTATGAGTTCTTGGTGATGTCATTTAGGTTGACTAATGCTCCGGCTGCATTTATGGACATGATGAACCGATTATTCCAGGATGTCTTGGATAAGTTTGTGATTGTATTCATTGATGTCATCTTGGTTTACTCCAAGAGTGCAGAAGAACATGTTGTTCACCTAAGGTTAGTACTACAACGGCTGAGAGAGAAGTAACTCTATGCCAAATTCAGCAAGTGCAAGTTTTGGTTGTCACAGGTGGCACTCCTAGGCCACATTGTTTCAGACAGGGGTATAGAGGTTGACCCAGGCAAGGTGATGGCAGTTCTAGAATGAGAGACTCCCACGAGTATAGCACACATACATAGTTTTCTAGGATTGGCCAGATACTATAGGAGGTTATTGAGAACTTCTCCAGCATTGCTACCCCGATGACCTAAATCACATAGAAAGGTGTGAAATTTGAGTGGTCTAATGCTTGTGAAAAGAGCTTTAAGGAGCTAAGGCAAAGGTTGGTATCATCTCCAGGTTTGATTATCCCGATCGGTACAAGTGGTATGGTTATGTATAGTGATGCCTCCAAGCTGGGATTGAGTTGTGTATTGATGCAGCATAGGAAAGTCATTGCTTATACATCCCATTAGTTGAAAGATTATGAGAAGAACTACCCCACCCATGATTTGGAGTTGGCAGCTATGATTTTTGCACTGAAAATCTGGGGACACTACCTGTATGGTGAGAAGAGTGAGATCTTTAGTGACCATAAGAGCCTCAAGTACTTCTTCACCCAAAAGGAGCTCAACATGAGATAGAGGCGATGGTTGGAATTGATGAAGGACTATGATTGTACTATCCACTATCATCCAGGAAAGGCCAATGTGGTAGCTGATGCACTTAGTCGAAAATCTCAGTCACTGACTCTTGCATCACTGACCACTAATGAGCATCTTATAGAGGAGGCCAGGAAACTAGACTTGGAACTATTAGTAAAAGTGTCACTTTGTCATTATCAACATTGGTGGTACAACTTAGTCTGGTGGATAGGATCACTGCAACTTAGGTTACTGATGCAAAGTTATAGAAGCTGATAGAAGAATACCAGGAAGGAACCCAAAAGGACCTAGATTTCTTGATAACTGAAAGTGGGATTCTCAAGTTCAAAGGGAGGTTGTGTGTGCCTAGTGTTGGTGATTGAGAGAGGCACACAACTCTCCATACTCCATTCACCCAGGCAGCACTAAAATGTACAAGGACCTCAAAGGATCCTACTGGTGGAAAGGAATGGAGAATGATGTGGCCATGCATGTGTCTAGATGCCTCACATGCCAGCAAGTTAAGGCTAAGAGACAAAGGCCCCATGGGTTATTATAGTCCCTACCTATTCCGGAGTGGAAATGGAAGAATATTACCATGTACTTTGTTATAGGCCTACCTCGCACATAGATGGGTATGGATGCCATTTGGGTAGTTATGGATCGCTTGACCAAGGCAACTCACTTTATCCCAATCAAGATCACATTTTCTATGGACACATTGGCCAAGTTGTATGTTGATAACATCATCAGGTTGTATGGTGTACCTACCAGTTAGTATCATCTCTGGTCGAGATCCCAGATTTACTTCTAAATTTTGGACATGTGTATAGAAAGCTATGGGTACACAGTTGAATTTCAGCACAGCCTTTCACCCTCAGACGGATGGTCAGTTGGAAAGAACAATCTAGACATTGGAGGAACCTACTCTGAGCATGTGCCTTGGATATGAGTTATAGTTGGGATGAGCACATTTTCCTTATTAAGTTCTCCTCCTACAACAGTTATTAGGCCACCATCGGAATGTCCCCATTTGAGGCACAATATGGCAGGAAGTGCCAGACTCCACTCTATTGGGATGAGGTTGGTGAACAACATATTTTGGGTCCAGACTTGATACAACCTACTAGTGAGAAGGTGAATGTGATTAGAGAGAGAATCAAGATAGCTCAGTCCAGGCAGAAAAGCATTGCAGATGTTAGGAGGAAACATCTAGAGTTTGGTGTTGGAGACAAGGTGTTCTTGTGGATCTTCATAGTTAAAGGAGTGATGCGGTTCGGTAAGAAGGAAAAGCTTAGTCCGAAGTTTATGGGACCATATGACATACTGGAAAGGATCGGACTAGTAGTGTACCGGATAGCTTTACCACTAGAGTTGGAGGGTACACATGATGTCTTCCATGTATCCATGTTGAGGAAGTGCATCCCCGATCCCACTCACATCTTGACTTACATACCCCGTGAGTTGGACGAGGATTTTGTCTACATAGAGTTTCCAGAGAAGGCTGTTGACCGGAAGAAGCATGTTCTCCGCAACTGCACCGTTTCCTTCGTCAAAGTGAAATGGATGAAGCACCCCGAATAGGAAGCATCTAGGGAGTGGAAAGATGAGATGATGAAGCAGTATCCTGGATTGTTTGATTTTCCAGGTATGTTCAATTTCGAGGACGAAATTCTTGTAAGGTGGGGGGAATGTTACACCCGTGCCTTGACTCTGTCTAATTTGAACTGTTGTGATAGGTCTTGGACCAAAGATCAAAAGCATGGTCGGGTTTTAGCTCGCAGTCACCTATTGTCGAAGGGGGAGAGATGACCCCACATGTTCATGCATCACGTGCCAGTCTAACTGGAGGGGATTCGTACCTTCTGATCCCAGATTGTAAGTGACCCGACTCCTCACATATGAATCCTGGCATGTAACGGTGTTGCCAAAAGCCCTTGAGCATGGCCAAGGGCAACCACCCATGCAAGACCTGCTATGGGAAAATAGGCAATCAAGACAGCAAGCTGTCATATCAATCGAAAATATGCCACCGGATCCATTGGGCCTGAATCCGATGGGCTATTTCTGATGAGAATAACAGGCTACTGTCATAGTATCGATGCTTGTGGGTCCGAGCACTCGCATCATAAATAGTGTCGGATGATCCCAAATCATCCCCCACATTTTTCTCGTGACGTGAATACTTTTCGGACCTAAGTGGTCGGGTCTTTGGGCTCCGAAAGTCACAATAACCCGATCAGTCCAAATAGGGTCCAACCAAACAGACCCTAAGGTCCCATTTAACACTTAACAAAGAAATGAGGATTTCATTTACTCATTTCTATTGTGTCCAACATAAGGGAAGAGAGAAAGAGGAGAGGAAGGAAGAAGAAGAAGAAGAGGAAGAAGAAGAAGGAGAAGGCTTACCTTGGTGCCGGGTACCGCCTAGTTGCTGGAGGTAAGTACAAGCTCCCATACCACTCTCTCTCTTCATTTTGACCTAGATTAAGCTAGGTTTGGATGGAATTTTAGTGTACAACCCATGTTGGGGTTGGGGAATGCGTATTCTACCCTCCCAGTACTATTGTCGAGCTCGAACCAAGCTCGGCGAGCTCCAGCAACAAGTAGTGCCAAATGACCAACTAGGGTTTTGATAGTTTGATCGACGTATCTCCCAAATGGCTTAGTGGCATTGGGATTTATTGGCTTAGAATGATGCTAGGAACATCCCCTACAAACTCCATGGAACAAATCCCGGTGATTAGGCCTGAGCCAGAAAGCCCCAAAATGAGTGGACTGTTCTGAACCACCACCGAAAACAGCCCACCGGATCCACTGGGCCTGCTTCCAGTGGTATATTTTTAGTGGGCCTCGAAAGCTTATGAGCTCTCTATCTCCACGACCGACAATAGGACTGATATTTCTAGTGGAAAAAGACCCTGTTTCTGGTGGTTGTTTCCGGTGACATTACTGTCACTAGGAAACTTTGACTGTATCTTTGGGGGTGACCCAAGTGGGCCTCTCCTGATCTTTTCGACATGTACTGATGTATGATTACCCTTGTGTCTAGGACAGTGATGCGTACGAGCCCCGAGATCAAAACTGAGTGGATTGATCGGTGGCCTTATCTAAACCCTAAAACAAGCAGAGATCAGTAAGGTGAGGGATGGACTATTTATTTTGGAGTGTTTATTTTTACTAAATTGCTCACATGCTTAGAATTACATGTTTAATTGTAATTGCTCAAATACAATGATGATATGTCATATGTTACATTTTTCGTTTAGAAATTTTGATATGAATTGTTATGGAATTGTATGATGGGATCCGGTGTGGCCGAGGTGGTACTAGTACTGTGATTGCGGTGTGTTTGATTGTGTGTGTGAGACGACATCCAACATGGCTGAGGTAGTACCAGTGCCGTAATTGCCGTATGTATATAGCATGATTAGAGTTAGTTCTAGTCATGGGTTACACTTTGTGGCCAAGGTCTCACTGTATCGTGTACCTCGGGACTGTATTTGGAAATAGATACGCTTCATGGCCGATGATTGGTACCGGTGTTGCGTAGTCTATACTAAACTGTTATATGCATGCTAGATTAGGGAAACGGTCTCGGGTTACATTTTGTGGCCAAGGTCTCACTGGTATCGTGTACCCAAGACTATATTTGGAGATGGATTACACTTTGTGGCCGAGGTCTCGCCGGTATCGTGTAATTCATACTAATTGTATCACTATGAAGGCATGTAGCATTTATGTGGTTAGGTATCACTCTCTATGCTATGAACCCTTGCCAATAGGGGTTAAGGTGTTGGATAACCCATTGTGGTATGTTTGATATGCCTTTTTGAAATGCCACACCCGCGGTATGATGTGACTGTTGCCAGAGGTAGGAACCTGTCCGGCGTGGCCGATGATGTACCAGTGCCGTGACTGCCAGGAGGGGGTTATCAGGGGTTTACTGGGTGACCCATAGTTGCATATGGGGACCGGCAGGCTTTTATTCACGTCTAGGGTTTGAATCCTTGAGTAGTCGATGGCGGTTCTGAGACTAAGGATACAACCTAATGCGCCATAGTAGCATTTACGAAACTTAGTTTGTATTGTTAGGTGGATAATAAATAAATGAACTGCATCACGAGCATCATGGACTATGTGTTTGATTTAGAAAACTATGCATTATAAATTATTACTGCTATAGTCGTGCTTGGATGTGCTTGACCCCACCCCTCACTGAGCGAGTTGGAAAGCTCACCCCACATATACATCCTTTTTTACATGATGATGCAGGTGCCATGGTGCCATTGGTGTGTGACCCAATATCTTTTGGGTCAGAGTATGGTGTGAGCGACTAGTGGATGCCAGAAGCGGGAGAGCATGATTAGGACTGTGCTTACTACCACTGTCTTACGCCAAACCGTGAGATTGCACATCATACTTTGATAATTTTGGGTATAACTGTGGATTGTATATTTTTTTGAGATTTTATTATATGTCAAGGATGTATGTAACAGAATAACTTGATTATTGCTATTATATTATCATTAGACATTTCCCAATTTTATTTATGATTCCGTTACTATACTCTGATTCCGTCGCTTATGTTGGTTTGTGTTGTGAGATTGTGAAAATGCTAAGATACTGCTATCAGAGATCCTGGTAGGTTTGTAAGACAGGTACATGTCTTACTCACACCGTCGGTATTCCTATTGGTAAGTTGGGTCTACTGAAATTGGGGTGTGACACCTCGAGGGTCGGGTCTTATCCAGAGCTTATTCTTGAGGCTGAGGTCGAGGAGCTAGCTTGAGGATTATAGGTGACAATTTTTGATCATGGAGGGGGATTATGAGACCTTCTTGGATGCGGAGATAGTTTGCATCCCCTTGAGTCCTACAAGTCCTGTGGTATGTTCTTTCTTTTGAGTGCTCTTTCCATATTTTAAGTCCTCTTTCCTTATTATTGTGATGCTTCTGTAGTGGAGGACATGCCCCATGGTCCTTCTTTCTGCTCAGCCACAGTTGGGTGGTGTCGGTTCCTCCTTTGTTGAGTCTTCTGCTGCTATGGGTGGATCCACTTATAACATGGCCACCATCCCCTTCCCTGGCTTTCCTGGTTGGTCCTATCCGGATCAGGCCAACCCTATGTCCCAAGAGTTTTGGAATGAAGGCTAGATCAGGATGCTTCTCTCTACTTGCCTATTTAGTATGACTATGTAAGTTCCCAAACATTCTTCATATCATTTCCCTTTCTCTCCCTTTTGCTAACATGGTCCTTTTTAGGTGTCGCCAGAGGCCTATGCCGAAATTCGGTGGGTGCACCAGGGTCTCTGTGATGAGATATTTCAGAGGGATGAGCCAGCTACGCTCCATGATACCATCTTTTCTTGATTCTCTTTTATTGTTACCCCTTAGCTTGACCATCTCTTGTGCTTTTTAGGATGGGCGGATTTCCTCACAGAGGGAGCAAATTGATTCTCAGAGGGCATAGATTGACTTTTAGAGGGAGGAGATTGATGATCAGGATACACATATTAATGATCTTATGGTGTAATTGGTGAATATACAGTTAGCTCATGATGCTGACTCGATACTTTCTATGGATGGCTCGGAGTACGACATAGATGAGGATGGTGACCCTTAGAGGTCTGTTGCTATTGCTCATGCAAAACACATATGTTGTTTTCTTCTTTTTCTTTTTCCCTCTCCATGTTCATTTTTTTTTTGTTTTTACTTTTTGTATTGCTAGGCTTGGCATATTATTTTGGAATGAAAATTTATCTTTTATTGAAAATCTTCTTCAGTTCATGAGTTTGAATTTTAAGGCACGATTAATTTCACAACTCAAGTCTTCATTAGAATAACTGGAATAACTCTAAAATCCAATCACCTCATCACATCATCAGGTGAATTACAGGGAGAACAACCAAAGATAGGATAGGTGGGCTACAATTTGGGGAGATAGCTCTTGGGGTGGATAGAAATTCACTAACTCCTCTAGGTCTTCCGGCTTCAGTCCGTGCTATTGAATGATATAAGTTGGCAAGTAGAAGGACGTATGAGTCAAACCCATCAACCTAACATAGCTATATCCAGGGGTCTTCATTAGGGAATCATTTGGGACCACCATGAGCAGTTCCATGCAATATCCCATGTAGTTCTTCCTTGTAGGTACTTTTTCCAATCATTAATAGCTTGAATTTTGGGACCTTCCTCTTGTTTTGATAGTAAGAAACTCCCAGTTGGCATTCATTTAGTAGCTTGACCAGTTTTAGTCTTTCAAGTAACCAAAGCTGAAAAATAGCAGGCCTTCCTTGATAATGATTGGTTCCAAGTTTGTGGCTATGATTCATGTCATCAAACCCCTTAAGTTTGTGGCTATGATTCATGATGCTACAAGGATTGTGGGGACAATATCACCTCCTTCCTTCAACTGCATTACCAGCTCTATCAGAACAAGTGGTGCACCACGTCTGGGACTTTGGAGAACATAACGAGCTATCATGCAAAACATGTAAGCTTCTTGTGATCTTTGCTTGTAGGTTCCTCCCAAGGGAGCAGTTTACTTGGTGAAGATCCTGGCCACCTTCAAAATGTCATTCTTCCCATATCTGAAAAGCTGTTTCATTTCCTCCTTTCCCCATCCAAAGAAGCTTTGAATCTTTTCTGAGAAGTCCTCCTTCAAAGATGGTTGAATCAATCTACCTTTAGGTGGAGATAGCATATAGGCTCGAAATTCTTTGAGAGTCGGGCAAATCTCAATTCTCCCAAGCTGAAATACATGGAGATCAGTATCCTAGTGTTGAGGCACCTATCAATAAACTGTGATGTAATTCTACACACCCAATCTAACTGAGCATTGACATATTTATAATTTCCAGCAGTCCTAGTACTGCAATGTTTATGCCCAAGGTCCATTTTCTCAATGTCTCATTCAAAGAGTCCATAACCTTTCCTGCAACCAATACAAACAAAAAAGAGATGTGATTTTTTAAAGCATCACTCATTAGCTATTGACACAGCCAAACCTGTAACATTGTTGCGTCAAACTTTTTTTTTTTTTGATTAATCAAGGATGGGGAATGAACTGGCCTTGATTACTAGTACTGGGTAGCTACTTTTGGGGGATGAAGTTCTACATCAGAATTTACAGGACCATAGGTGAATGATAGATACCTAGTGGCCATATATGGCAAGTGGCTATTCTTAGGGGACACAAGCTATGATGATCTTTTAGACACCTTGATTATTAATCTAGGAACCTTCCAATTGCTCGGAGGCTGTTGAGACCGCACTTACATATGTCAAGTTGCCTACATATTCCTTGAGAGGAATTAGGTTTAGCATAGTTTGGGTGGTTCACCCTTTCATACATAATATCTCTTAAGTTGATCTGTGTTGACCAATCTGGGATTTTCTTCGTTGTTGAGGTCCATGAGTTTCACAGTTTTTCCTGGTAGAACCTGTTTGATAGTGAACGAGCCACTCCAATTTGTCCTGATTTTCCCTCTTGGGTCATTAATTGGGGCTTTTCGTTCTCGAAGAATGAACTCTCCTTCTTCTATGTGATGGGGTTTTACATTCTTGTTGAATGCCCTTGCTATTCTTAGTTGATACTTTCTCAAGCTATCCATGGCCTTCATACGCCTTTCATCCAGAATGTTGAGCTCGTCATGTCTAGTCCTCACCCACTCTCCTTTAGGTAACTGGCTATCCAAGAGCACCCTTAGGGATGGTACCAAGATTTCTATTGGTAGAACACCCTCAACCTCGTACTCCAAGGAAAAGGGGGTTGCCTAGTCAAAGATTGTACAGAAGTCCGATATTCCCATAAAGCAAGTGGCAACTTGTCAGCCCAATCTTTGTGTGTTTCAGCCATTTTTTGGAGGATGACCTTGATGTTTTTGTTAGCTGCTTCCACTGCCCCATTGGTCTGTGGCCTGTAGGTGGTAGAGTGATGCCTCTTGATACCAAACTTTGTACAAATCTTGTCAGTTTTACCCTAGAAATGGGATCCTTGATCTGATATCAGATCTTAGGACACTCCATATCGACATATGATATTTTCTTGGATGAATTTTTATGCCTTGGTAGATGTGCGGACTGCATATAACTGAGCTTCTACCCATTTGGTGAAGTAATCAATAGCCACTAGGATGAACTCGTGCCCGTTGGATGCTTTGGGGTTGATCTTCCCTATGACATCAATACCACAAGTAGAGAATGGCCAGGGGGAACTGAGTGAGTGCAATTTCGTTGGTGGGATGTGTATGATATTGGCAAATATCTGAAATTTATGACATTTCTTGACAAAACCCACACAATCATCTTCAATGGTGTTCTAGTAGTATACCAATATGAGAATCTTCTTGCCTAGCATCTTGGCATTCATATGGGGTCCACAAAGGCCTTGATGAATTTCCTTCATGATTGTTCTAGCTTGATCTTCATCTACACACAACAACTGTACCCCATCATAAGACCTCTTGTACAATAAGTCACCTTGGAGAATGAACTGGGTAGCATATCTCCTATGAAACTTCTTTTCCCCATTTGTAGCTTGAACTGGATACTTCCTTTCCCTGATGAAGTCCACTATGTGCGCAAACCAAGACCGGCCATCTACAGTGAGAGAGTTCACTGTATTTTGGTAAATGGGCGTGTTTCTTTGTTCCACTAAGAATGGCCGGATCCGAGCCATAAGATTGCACTCTACCATGGGAGCCAAGGTTCCAAAGGCATTGGTAAACCGTTGTTATCCCTGTGGAAGTATTCAAATGAGATCTTCTCAAAGTGTCCAATGACCTCTTTTAGATGTTCTTGATACTGCTTCAGTTTCTCATCTCTAGTCTTCTATTTTCCTTATGTCTGACAGATGACAATGGCTGAATCTCTATATACCTTAATCCTTTTCTCCCCAATGGTTAGAGCTATCTCTAGTCCTAAGGCACAAGCTTCAAATTCAGCAATGATTTTGGTATAGGGGAAGTCAAGGAGAAATGGCGAAGGCAAATAAAGACCATCTGGAGTGACAAGCAATATTCTCGCACCACACCCCTTTTGGTTGGATGCTCCATCAAAAAATAGCTACCACTCATCAGTTGTATCTTCTTCTTTAATTGCCATGGTTTCTTTATTTGGAAAGGCATCATCCAAGACTCTTCCTTCTTTTATGTGGGTGGGTAGCTAGATGATCGGCTATGGCCTGCCCCTTAATAGACTTCTGAGCAACATAGGTGATGTCAAATTTTGATAACAATAGCAGCTATCGAGCCACCCTTCTTGTTAGAGCCGGTTTCTCGAAGAGGTACTGGATTGGATCCATCCTTGAGATAAAACGTACTAGATATGCTACCATATAGTGTCACAGCCTCCTTATGGTCCATATCAGTGCAGCATAAGTTCTTTCCAAAGATGTGTACCATGTCTCGTATTCGAAGAACTTCTTGCTGAGGTAGTATATGGCATGCTCTATCCCCTTCCCTGTTTTCTTTTGTGCTAGCAATGAGCCCATGGAATATCCCCCAACTGATAAATACAACAGAAGTGGTTCCCCTTCTACTGATGCTATCAATACTGGTGGATTCATAAGATATCCTTTTCTCTTATCGAAATTTTATTGGCACTGGTCATTGTGAGGGTCTCGACCGGAGGAATGGACTATGCATCCCCCTCGTCCTCTCTCCTCTCTCTTTCTTCACTTTTGCGTGAGGGGAGGGGTTCGTGTCGTGGTGTGCTTTGCTTGTGGGCCTCGCACCACGGTATCACCGCTTGGAGATACGTGGAGGCCTGAGTGTAAAATTCATCATTTGAGATGGGGGTTTTGATGATGGTCCAATTCGGGGATCAGGATCATACAAAAGGGGTTTGGAGTCGCCACCTAAGGTTATGGGCCTAGGAACCGGGGTGGGCCCGATTCTTGAGAAAAGGGCCCAAAATTTGGTCTGGTCCAGAGATTTAGGGTAAGTGTCAGGTTAAAAAGTTGGGAAGGTGTTAAGCACCAAATCTTCCTGGTTTAACCGGACTTCTTGCTAGATGCTTGAGAATGAACATTTTCCACAATTATTACTATTCCATATGTATGGCTAAGTTATCAAACATATATACATTAATTGGATTCAAAATACTATATACACTAAAACAAGGCATGTATAAAGTCTACATTATGACGAGTTGGTTGAGAAATTATACCTGAACTTAACCCCTGTTTTGGGTTAATAGGGGTGGGCCCCTGACTAGTTCCAGTTCTGACTGTCTTTCGTGTTCTCCTGGCTTAGGGGAAGATGGTCTTAACCTCCAACTTCCTTTCTTGAGAGATGCTGATTGTGATAGTATTCGGGCAGAGTTATGACTAGGAACAATCGCTTTCAAATTTGGATTCGGACAGAGCTTTAGTTAGGGAAAGCTATTTCTAGATTTGGATTCGAATAGAGCTTTGGCTAGGGAAGGCTATTTTTGGGCTTGGGATGAGGTGGCACTCCGGTAGAGCTTAAGCTGGGGAAGGCTATTTCCATATTTGGGAGGAGGTGGCACTCCGGCAGAGGTTCCACTAGGGATAGGCTAAGGGAGGGCTAGGCTGAGGTGGCATTTCGGTAGAGCTTCTGTTGGGAATGGCTATTTTTGAAAAGATTCTAGGGACACTCGGACAAGGTTTTGGCTAGGAACGACTATTTTTAGAAAGATTCCAGGGACACTCGGATAGGGCTTCGCTAGGAATGGCTATTTCTGAAAAGATTCTAGGGACACTCGGATAGGGGTTCGGCTAGGAACAACTATTTCTGAAAAGAAATGGGCTAATCTAAAAATGGATTAAGGAACTCCAAAGTCCCAAAGAAGACTTTGAAGATCTGAATAGAGTTTCAAATCTTAACAAAGATCTCTTCGTAGACCTGAAGAACCTAAAAAAAGGGGGGGTTTCTATCTTAGGAATGCTCAAGAACTCTCAAGAACACTCAAGGGAGGTGGCTCAAAAACATACTATTTTTGAATAAAAACTGGATCTAACTAAGAATTAGGATTGAATATCTTCAAGATCCCGAAGAACACTTCGAATATCCGAATGAATTTTTGAATCTTGACGAAGATCACTTCGAAGATTAGAAGAAAATCAAGAGGGGGAGGGGAGGAAAATTTCACTATGAAAGAGAGAAAGGGGATTCTAGTCTTGGTCTCTTTTTTCTAAGGGAGGGGGTATTTATAGTTTTTTTTGGCTAAACAGAAGAGGGGGAGTCCCTTTATCCAGTGGACGAAAGTGGGGTTCTTGCCTAAAGTGAAGAGATAGGATTTTTGTCCAGTGGGTAAAAGGGGGGGTTGAAGGTAAAAATGGGTGGGGAGGGCTTTTGTCCAGCGGGTAAAAGCGGGTTTTTGAAAAAATGGGAGGAGAGGGAAATTTTAGTCAAAAAAAGGTGATTTTCAAAAAAATGGGAGGAGAGAGAAATTTTAGCTGAATTAGGTAATTTTTGGAAAAATGGGAGAAGAGAGAAAATTTAGCCAGAAAAAGCAATTTTCAAAAAAGTGGGAGGAGAGAGAAAGTTTAGCTGAAAAAGGTAATTTTTGGAAAAGTGGGAGGAGAAAGAAAGTTTAGCCAAAAAAATGTAGTTTTCAGAAAAGCAGGAGGAGAGAGAAAGTTTAATTGAAAAAGGCAATTTTCAGAAAAGCAGGAGGAGAGAGAATGTTTAGGCAAGTAGTGTGGGTGATGTGATGGGTGCGCGATGGATGACGCACAGGTAATGGTCGAGGTAGTGCGGGCATAGGCAGTGGGTGCGTGCATGCATGGGCAGCAGTGGGCAGCAGGGGTGGGTAGCAGTGGGCGGCAGTGGGAGATAGTGGGTAGCAAGGTTGGCAAGGACACGGGGGCAAAGGCCAGCAGGCTCAAGGGCAACATGGGCTGTAGGGTTGCAAGGCCACCGGCCTATGCCTGTGGGGGCGCATGCCAGTGCCATGGGGGTGCTGGTCTATGCCTACGGGGGCGCAGGCCAGCAGGCCCAAGGGTGGTAGGGGTGTTTGCGTGGCCTTGGGGATGGGCATGGCTATGTGCATGCCATGGTTGCATGCATGTGTGCATGTGCTGCAGCCACGTGCCATTGCCATGGGCAGCAGCCAAAGGTAGCAAGCACGCATTCGGGCTGGCCCTTTGCTCCATTGAGAGCAGCGTGCATGTGATTACGGGTTTTTTCGATGATGATTATGAGAGATCCGTCGGTCTATTTTGGCGTATCATATATCGTTAGAATCCTATTTTTGAGCACTATTCATCTGTGTGGTCATTTGACAGGATCTCCTTATATATGAAAAGTCAAAATTGGACCTTCTCTCTCTTCTGCACAGGGTTTCTAGGGTTTTGGATAGGGGAATGTCTTTATCAGCATCTCTGTCAGTCGAAAGCTTGGAAGTCATGCCCAAGATCCATATTTCATCATAGCCAGAGGAGGGTGAAAAAATTGGCTGTCTATAGAATGCCCCTCTTTGGCTGAGGCATGTGCCAACAGTTGAACGACAAAGAAAAGAATGACCACATTTTGTCACCTGGAGTATATACTGTCATCATCTTGCTCAGTTATGACGAAGTTGAAAAAATACAGCAGATAATATCTCTAAAGTTTTAGGACTTACCTGGGCTACCAACTGGGGAAAAGGAATTCGCTGCTCTTCCAATCCTGCAAAAAAAGGTTAGTACTTTGATCTTGATTCTTCCTTAGCTGGGCTTCACATGTGCCAGTTCAGGGAATATGGTCTCCAGGCTGGGTCTTTCGAGCCAATCTGGACTATCTGAGGCTGTTGGTTACGAGAAAGAAATTCGCCGCTCTTCCAATCTTGGAACAAATACAAATTGTTTGATTCTTTGGTTTTCCTTAGCTGGGCTTCACATGTGCCAGTTCAGGGATTTGGTTTATGAGATCGGGCCACTTAGATCTGACTCAAAGAAAATGGGCCTCCTGGGGCTAGGTTAACAACATTGGGCCACCTCGGCCCGGATAAATGTGATTGGGCCGCCTGCGGCCGAGTAAATGCAATTGGGCCACTGGGGGCTAGGTCAATGAGATTGGGCCGCCTGGGGCCTGGTAAATTATGTTTCCTCTTGATTTTTCCTTGATTCTTGGTTTAGAATTTGATTCTTGGTTTAGAATTTGATTCTTGATGTTTATTTGGAATCTTAAATTTTTTTAATAAAATGGGTCCCCTCCCATGTTCATTCTTCATTCTAACTTTTCTGAGTGAAGTGAGTTCCTGGAACCCTCTGGTTTTTCCTGAAGTTTTTCCTCTTGTTCTTGAAGTTTGTTCTTGGTGTTCTTCATTTTGCTTTTGGAGTTTTTGAAGATATTCATCTTGTTCTTAAGGGAGGAGCTATTTAGAGAATTTGTCATTCTTACGGGCTTTTGTGCAAATTGGGAAACTTTCTGGGGCTTCTTACAATTTAGGAAAGTTTCTGAGGCTTTTTACAATTTTTGAAAATATGGCTGAAAGGAGGAAGAGGAAGACTCTGGGAGAGGTTCAGCTCGAGAGTTGCAGCAGTCTTTCCCACAGGGATGAGGGCCTGGCTGATTGGTATTCCGGACAAACCCTTCACAATAGCCGGAATCACATCTGCAACTCCATGTGATGTTCTTGGGTAGGTCTTTACATTTCATTCATTATTTTGATCATCTTTTATTCTTGTTTTGTATTGTGTTTCCTTTTTGCTACTGCTTCGTTTTTTATTATTATTTATTTATTATTTCCATTAGCATGAGGGGAAGGAAACGCCTACCTTGGCCTCCTATGGCCATCCAAACATGGTTCAGTCCTAGCATAGGATGCTCCCTCGCAGGGTGAAGGAGATGGTTGATGATACCTATCTGTGCCAGCTGGCCCTTGTAGAGACCCGAAAGTATAATCTGGCATTGGTGGGGGCCCTGATGCAGCGGTGGTGACCGAATACTCATAGTTTTCACCTTCCTGTTGGTGAGATCACCATTATGCCTATGTGCTTCTATGCCTTGACAGACATTCCATTTGGGGGTAGAACCATGACCATATTTGTAGGATTCCCGACTGCCAGGGAGTTCGTAGATCTGACCGATATCACCATTAAAGCAGGCCAGACATGCATCCATCTAGAGGAGATTAGTGCCCGATGGTGGAAAGTCGGCCTGGGGGAGAATTCAGGCAACATGTCTCAGATAGCATGTTCCTTCCTGCTCTTTGCAGTGGGTCAGTGCCTATTCAGTGACCTCCGAGAGGGAATGGGATATCTGCCTGGTGTACTTCCTTAAAGATCTTCACACAGTAGATACTTAGGACTGGGGCGGGGCCACCTATTCATATATCCTACGGTCCCTGGACCTACTGTCCTATGGGGATAGGTGCCTCAAGGGGGCAGGCTATATCATCTAGGTAACTTTCCTTCTTACATCTATTTTCTTTCAGTCATTTGGTCTGCACTTTCTTATGTTGATTTCTTGAAACATCCCTGGTGTTTTGAGCACTTGGGAACCATAGCCCCTAAACTGAGGATCCTAAGACATTCTTCTTTCCCCTGGCCATAAAGTGGGGAGATAACTAAGTGGTTCGAGCCCGACGCCATCCTCCAAGGACCACTGCTCGTTTTCTTTTGAACAATCTCACTGAGGTATGCCATGTCTGACATTGAAATTCTATTTACCTGGTGCTATTCTTACCCTTCCTTGGTTGTGCAGGTTACTTGGAGACCATTCCATAACCTTGTGTTTCCGGATTCCGAGAGAGTCACCTTAGCTCATCAATTGTCTGAGAATCAAGTCCTTTTTCAGGGCATGTGGGGCCATGCCTAGTATTTAGGAGAGAGAGTAGTACCCTAGTGGTCAGACATCGATCCACGCCCTTCTCCCAGTCTTCCTCCACCCACTATGCATTGTCCAGAAATTATCCCTGCAGACGAGATGAAGTACTTGGCTAGTAGAGTATGGGAGGACTCCTTTCTTGATCTGGATAAGGACTACGAAGCCTTCCTAGAGGAGGAGACAGTGTGCACCCCTCTCGGTCCCAATGGTCTAGTGGTAGGTTGCCCTTTCTTGAGTATTTCCTATAGATTCTTTCTTGTTTTGGTCTTGACTAATGTTTTTTCAAGGGAGAGTGAGACGTGTAGATCCTTCTGCTGTTCAGTCGCATGCCAATGCTACCGATCCTTCACAAGCAGGGCCGTCTATTAGTGTCGGAGGGTCTCTGAGGGTTGCTAACGTCCCCTTTCGTGGCTTCCCTGCCTGGACCTATCCCAACGCAGCCAACCCCAGTCTCCCTCATCTTCTGGATCTGAACACAGATGTAGATGCTTCCCTTGGGCTGCCTATTCCTTATGATTATGTGAGTATCTGATCATTTTCCAATCAACTCTTAACTTCCTTTGGCTGATATGCTCTTTTTCAGGTGTCCCCGGAGGTCTATGCTAAGATTAGGAGGATGCACTATGGCCTATGCGAGGTGATAGTTGCCAAGGATTGGGAGATTGCTTGGCAGGTTGCACTGATTGAGGACCTAACCTAAAGGCTAGAGTAGGTTGGAGTTGCATCTATGGACTCCCTGATGCTTCATGAGGATGGTTCAGAGTATGGTTCAGATGATGGCTTCTAACCCATAGGGATTTGTTCCTGTATTTCTTGCAAACACAAACACATAGATATTTTATTTCTTTTTTCTTTTTCCCTCCCCTTAATTGTTCATTATTTTATTTCAGCATCTCTATGAAAACTTACTTTTGGCACAAAGAAAATCTTTCTTCTTTTTTTTGTTTGCTTGCAGTGCTTAGGCACAATCAATTCCATAACTCAAGTCGTAATTAGAATAATCGGAATAACAAAAATCCAAATACTTTCTCATTCCATTACCAAGTGTATCACATGAAAGGGGGACCACTTTCCTACCACAGATGGAATAGGTGAATAACAAGGTGGGGAAACAATTCTTGAGGTGGGTGAAAGTTCACTAACTCTTCTGGGTCTGTCTCCTCGAGCCCATATTATTGGCTGATGTACATAGGCAAATAAAAGGACGTGTGAGTCAATCCCATCAATTTGACATAGTTGTGGCCAAGGATCTTCATCAAAAAAATCTTCTTGTGGCTTCCCTGGGCACCTCTATGCGATATCCTGCACAGTCCTTTCCTGCAGGTACTTTTCCCAATCAATGATAAGGTTGAATTTTGGAACTTCTCTCTTATCCCAGTAATAAAAAACTCTGAGTGGGCTTCCCCTTAATGGTGTGGTGAGCTTCAGTTTCTCGAGGAGCCAAATTTGAAAAATAGCAGGACTTCCTTGGTAATGATCCAGTTCAAATTTATGGCTATAGCTCATGTCATCAAATCCCTTGAACGTTTCTGCAAGAACCATAGGGACGATGTCACCTCCCTTCTTTAATTGTTTTACTACCTCAATCAGAATAGATGGTGCACCATGCCTGGGAGTGCGGAGAACATAATGAGCTATCATGCAAAGTAAGGAAGTATCCATGGATCACTGCTGATGGATTCCTCCCATTGGTAGATATTGGATGAAGATCTGAGCCACCTTCAGAATGTCAATCTTCCCATACCTGACAAGCTACTTTACTTCTTCTTTCCATCCGAAGAAATCCTGAATTTTCTCTAAGCAATCTTTCTTCAAAGAGGGTTGAAACAAACTGCCTTTGGGTGGAGATAGCATACAAACCCAAAATTTTTCAAGAGTGGGGCCAATCTCCACTAATCCAAGCCGAAATACATGCAGGTCGGTAACCCAGTGTTGAGGCACCTATCGGAGTAATTGGTGATGTAGCTTCACACATCCAACTTGGCTAAGAAATGACACATTCATGGATTCCCAAAATCTTGGTGCCCTCATATTTATGTCTAAGGTCCATTTCCTCAACGTCTTATCCAACGAGCCCATGAATTTTCCTAAAACCAATACAAACAGCGAGATATGATGATTTATCAAAGCATGACTCATTAGCTAATGATTCAAACAAGCCTTTACCGCTGTTGCATCAAGCTCTTCTTTTTTCTTTTAACTTTAACTGATCAAGGGTGGAGAATAAACTGGCCTTGATAAACTGGTGTCGGGCGGCGATTTTCTTTTAGGTGATAGAATCCTAGATAAGAATGGATGGACCATAGGTGAATGACAGATACCTAATGGCCTTACATGCCAAATTTCGATTCTTGGGGGATAGAATCTTGGATAAGAAGTGACGGACCAATGGGTGGATGACAGATACGTAATGGCCTTTTATGCGAAATGGCGATTCTTGGGGGACACAAACTATAATGATCTTTTAAGATACCTTGATTATTAATTTTGGAACCAATTTATTGCCTTAAGATGGTTAAGACCACACTTGCACATGTCAAGTTGCCTACGTATCCCTCGAAAGGAATCAGGTCTGACGTAGTTTAGGCTATTCACCCTTTCAGACATAATATTTCTTAAGTTGATCCATGTTGACTAGTCTGGGTATTTCTTCACCGTTGTGGTCTATGAGCTTCATAGCCTTTCCTGGTAGAATTTCTTTGACAGTGAATGGGCCACTCCAGTTGGGCCTGAATTTTCCTCTTGGGTCATGAATTGGGGCTCTTTGTTCCCGAGGAACAAATTCACCCACCTCTATGTGATAGGGCTTCACATTCTGGTTGAGGCTCGGGCCATTCTCAGTTGATATTTCTTGAAATTATCTATGGCTTTCATATGCCTTTCGTCGAGAAAGTTGAGCTCATCATGTCTGGACTTCACCCATTCTCCTTCAGGTACCTGACTATCAAGGAGTACCCTTAGGGATGGTACCAGGATTTCCACGGGTAGAACAGCCTCAACTCCATATACCAAAGAGAAAGGGGTTGCCCCCGTCGAGGATCGTACAGAAGTCCGATATGCCCATAAGGCAAGGGGTAACTTATCATCCCAATCCTTGTGTGTTTCCGTCATTTTCTGCAGGATGACTTTGATGTCCTTGTTGGATGCCTCTATTGCCCCATTGGTTTGTGACCTATAAGTTGTAGATCGATGCCTTCTGATATCGAACTTTGTGCAGATTTTATCGGTCTTGCCCTAGAAATGGGATCCGTGATCTAATATCAATTCTTGAGGTACTCCATATCACGTAATGATATTTTCTTGGATGAATTTGGCCACCTTAGTAGGTGTGAGGATTGCATAGGATTGAGCTTCTACCCACTTGGTGAAATAATCAATGGCTACTAGGACGAACTCGTGGCCATTGGATGCTTTAGGGTTGACTTTTCCAATCATATCGATGCCCCTAGTGGAGAAAGGCCAAGGTGAACTAAGCGAATACTACTCAATTGGCGGGATATGTATGATGTTAGCAAATATCTAGCACTTGTGGCATTTTTTGACAAAGTCCACGCAATCTGCTTCCATTGTGTTCCAGTAATATCCCAGCCTGAGGATCTTCTTAGATAACATCTTGGCATTCATGTGGGGTCCACAAAAACCTTGATGAATTTCTTCCATGATAGTTGTAGCTTGTTCCTTGTCTACACATAACAACTGTATTCTGTAATAGGATCTCTTGTATAACAAATCCTTTTGGAGAATAAACTGGGTGGCATATCTCCTCAGAAACTTCTTCTCACCGTTAGTTGCTTCAACTGGTACTTCCTTTCCCTGATGAAATCCATTATGTGAGCAAACCAAGATCGACCATCCACAGTGAGAGAGTTTACAGAATTCTGATAAATGGGCCTACTTCTTTGTTCTACCAAAAATGGTCGGACTCTAGCCATAGGGTTGCACTCTACCATAGAAGCCAAGGTTGCAGTGGCATCAGCAAACCTGTTGTTATCCCTCAGGAAGTATTCGAATGAGATCTTCTCAAAATGTTTAATCACCTTTTCCAGATGTTCTTGATATGGCTTCAACTTATCATCTCTAGTTTTCCATTTTCCTTGCATCTGACAAATGACAATGGATGAATCTCCGTAAACCTTGATCCTTTTCACCCTAATGGTTAAAGCAGTCTCGAGCCCCAAAGCATAGGCTTCATATTCGGCAACATTGTTGGTACAGGAAAAGTCGAGGTTAAATGATGAAGGCAAATAAAGGCCATCAGGAGTGACTAGCAATATTCTCGTGCCACATCCCTTGTGATTGGCTGCTCCATCAAAGAATAACCATCATTCATTAATTGTATCTTCTTCCTCTACCGCTATGATTCCTTCATCTGGAAAGGCATCATCTAAGGATCTTCTATCTTCTGTGGGGTAAGCAGCCAAAGGATCAACTGTAATACCCTACTTCTTAAAACCGATTTGATTACACGGTTGACCCGATTTAACCATGCAGGACCCGAACCGGAGAGAGTTAAGGTGGGTTCCTTATGGACCATGATGGCAAGGGTGACCTTAAACACCGGCAGGCTGGACAAGTCCGAGCCAGTGCCAGAGGAGACGGGTGTACCCAAGCCGTGTACATGCACATATCATAAGGCCATGTACGGATAAAGCAGGTATGTAGCCGTATCTTAAGGCTTATACGTATATTACATCTTATGCCAAGAGGGAGATTCGTGCCGAGGGTCGAATTTTGTCAAAATCCCACTTGTTGGCCAAGTTTTGGCCCTCAGGTGGGCGCATCCACCCACCTGAGTGACCCACCCATGTGATTACTTAGTTATTTTAAGAAGTATATATAGCATTTATGTTTTCCTTTTTCTTTTCTCATTTATGACACTCGGACGTTGGTGAGAAGAGTAAAGAGGAGAGAGAAAATAAGGGAAAGAAGAAGAGAAGAGAAGAGAAGGAAGAGGAAGAAGAGATGGATTTTAGCGGCGCCGAGGCTTGATCTTCCCATTCCGACGCCGAAAGAGTGATCTCCAACACTAGATCTATGTTTAGAGGTGAGCAAAGGCTAGGTTCCTTAAACTTTCACCATACCCAAGTAAAACCCTTGATTTGGGTAGGGTTTCTTAAGGTCTTGTAAATCCCCCTTGAGATGATGAATCTAAGGTTTAATAGATGATCTATGTGTTGATTTTGAAGGATTTGAAGAAGTGTTTACAAGGTTGGAGAAGCATTATTGATTTGAAGTGATTTTGGGGTTTTGAAGGAGTTCTTGAGTAAGGAAGGTAACCTAGATCTAGGTTAGAACCACCTTATGAGACCTTGAATGTGTGGAGAATGGGTTTGGAAGAGCCCCATTTGTTTCCCCAAAGGTTGGAGAAGGTTTCAGGTGAAAATGGCATTTTTCCTCCAAGACCGGTGGGCCAAACAGGTGGGCCATTTGGCCCTCCTGAGGGCACCCGCCTGAGAGGGCAGACCCTCGGGCCCAACCGGCGGGCCCGACCGGCAGGATGACCGGTGGGCCAACCTGCTCGTTGGTCTTAGCAGGACCCTCAGGCCCAATCGGTGGGCCAGACTGGTGGGCCGACCGGTGGGCCGACCTACCCGCCAGTCAGGACCGGTGGGTCTGACTGGTGGGTCAGACAGGTGGGCTGTCACCTGTCTGACCCACTCGAGAGGCTCCCAACGTGATTTTTACGTCCGATTGGACCCAAAACGGCCGTGCGACCTTCGTTTAGGATTCTAAACATGATTTTGTCATTGGATCTTGTTAATTTTGATCCCAAAGTGGCGAAATGCTAACCCCGCTCACTCATGATAGGTTCACCAAATCTTACTCTTCTGGCACCGGATCTCACCCGTACCGAGCGTGAGTCCTTGTGTACTACAAGTAAGTGGGGAGAGGACGTTTGGCCTTGTTTCAAGGCATTGTTTGGCATTCATTAATTGTATCTAGACTAGCCATGTCATCATGCAAATGCTATGTAGCTTAGCCATCCTCATATTTATGCTATGTGTGCTATGTTTATTTCTCAATGCCAAATGATGATATGCTTATGTGATGAATGTGGACATCATTGTACATGATGCATTAATATACTAGATGCCGTAGTCAGCTTGGAAATGAGTGCATTTGTGGCCCGTGGTATGGGACGCGGTGGCACTATGTAATCGTACTATGTCATATAGGAGCATGCGGTTTAGGATTATCATCTTCCCGTGCTACGACCCTTCCTAATAGGGGTTGTGGTGTTGGGTTACCATTTGGGGGGAAGCAGTGGTCGCGGTTGTTAGGTCACTGTGGCAGTTAGACATATGCCCGGCTGGTCATCAGGACAGTCGACAACCTCAGTGGTATATTCAAGAGGGCCAATCGTACTGCTTTTAAATTGCTGGAGTCAGCACCTTTAACTTCTGTCATTTATTTTATGTTGAGAGCCGGTGGTCGGCATGTTTTACTTTTCTGAGTACTCACGGTGGGCCTTCTCTGACAGCCCTATGGGCATATCGCAGGATGGAGTTCGCGGCTCGTACCCAGAGTATACGCGCACTGTGGTTGTAGTAGCACTAAACCAAGGACTTTAGGTGGATGTGATTTAAAATGAATTGCATAGCATATAGTGCATATGGTTGTGAATTGTTGTATGGATTGCTGTGTGGTCCTTCTTTCCACTTGCTGAGCTAGTGAGCTCATCCCACAGTTGAGTTCCCTGAAGAGGATTGGTGGGTCCCTGAGGAGTTAGAGCACGGCACGGATTGCTCGTGCGAGGGCTGTGCTACAGGACAGTAGTTCTGATATCGAGCTGAGCTCTACCCTTTGATACCGAGCTGAGCTCTAACCTTTTGACACCGAGCTGAGCTCTACCCTTTGACACCGAGCTGAGCTATACTATCTGATTATTGATGATTCCTTTTGAGTACTTGATATGTAAATTGTATTCTTTTTGTGTAAATGTCATACCTTCGGGCCCACATGTACTTAACTATTGTATTACAATTTGGGTATCAAGTATTATGGGAATATTCATAGGTAAACTAAGTCTTCCGCTGAACTGATGAGCACTTTCTTAGTTGTGTGTATGCTGTGGTGGAATACTGTATCAGATGATCCTGGCAGGTTTGGGTTAACCGGTGTTAACCCGGTCACTGGCCCGGTTCTGTGTGAACGGGGTGTGACAATGGTGGTATCAGAGCGTGATGCTCTATTCCCCTCACAGCATACCATTAGACCCCATAGAATCTATAATAGGAAATGGGATTGGGTTAATGTAAAAACTTTAAAGAGATAAAAGCCGAAGAGAGAAAGCAATAAAAATGGTTGCATTTAGATATTGCATTCATGGCATGCATGAGAGAAAATGAGAGGTTAATTAATTGAGGTCATAACCCATCGAGTACAAGTTTGACAAAATTTCGGCAACATAACGGCGTAGAATGAGATTTCCAAAAATTTTCACACAAACACCTGATAAACAACATATCCATATATATAATAATGATCAAAATTAACAATGACACCATAACTAAACTACACAAGTTATCAAATATACAAATTCACCACAGACCACTGTCAAAACACATCATCCCATAAATAAGTCCAGTTACAGAGAAAGTACAAGAATGAGAAAAGAAAGAAAGAAAAAAATATATACAATAAGATTCAACAACAGGAAACAGGTGAGAAGCTGGTGTGGACGAGCTAAGTCCTCACTGATGATCGTCATCATTGTCATCCAATACTACTACGTTCGCCTGAGGTCTAGAGTTGATGTTGAATCGATGGTCATAGTAGTCAAACCTCGAGTTCACCAGCTATACCTCCCTCCGAAGTTGGCCAAAATCCACTGAGATGCCATTGGCCGTTGTATCCAAGTCCTGGCCCAGTCGGAGAAAGGAATTCTCCAAAGTAGCCTGCCTCTCCAGGATGCGTTCCTCCCTTGAGGCACTCTCATCTAGTCTTCTTAACAGCTGATCTTGTCCATCTTTCAAAGCCTTCATAGTGGACATCATGCCCTCAAAATCATATGCACCACTCTCAGGTGGTGGGGCTCTATACTGTGGGCCTGCAGCTCTGGTGAAGCCAGGATCAGCACCTCTCGACTCTTGAGGCACCTCCTCAGGGATGTCCTCATCCACAAAATCATCCTCCTCATCCTGAGGAACATAGTCCTCATCCTCCTCACTAGACTCCTCCTCCATGGGAACATCCTCCATAGGGGCAGCCCTCCTATCCCTACCTCTCTGAGCTCCTGCTCTCTGGGGTACATCCATAAGAGTGTGGAGACCCATCCTCAAGAGATTTCCCCTATCGAACTTATCTGCTGGAGTTTTCCCCTCCTCACCACTCAGGTCCACCCCAAAGAACTCGAAGATCCTGGTGAGCATCCTGCCATATGGAAATCCTCCATCCTCAGGGTGTGAAGTGTGGTGCTCCATTATCTTCAGGATGACGTAGGGCAAGAACAAGTGCTCGGTGCCTCCCTCTAAGGTTGTATAGATGCAGTAAGCTAAGAAGGCTACCATGAAGCCCACCTGATTCCGATGACCTCCTCTGGGGAGCAAGTTGAACTGGACCAAGTGGGCAAACACACGAACCGTCGGGTAAAATGATATCTCGGACTTCGGACGCGCACTACTGCCACAGATGGTCTCATAGATGTGGTTCGGTGTCTCCAAACTCATGAACAGACTCATGGGCTTACTCCTGGGAGGACTGTAGAAACGGTGCCCGGTTGAAGAGATACCCAAAATACTAGCCAGGGTGTCCACGGTCAGCTGAATGTCCACCCCCTTCACCATACTGATTATAGCATACTCCCCGTACTGGTAGGAAACCTCCAGGTTGCAGTAGAATCTACAGACCAACTGCTCGTAGCACAGATGGTCTATGTGGAGGATAGACTGCCAGCCCAGTGTTGTGAACCTCTACTGAAGTTGAATCTTGTGGAAGTCGTCAACTATCATAGTCTTCTCCATCATTACAGACCTCTTCAGGAAGGCCTGCCAGTTGGTTGCTACCTCTGAACAGTAGAAGAGCTCCTTATCGTAGTCGGAAGGATCAAACTGGGCAGGTTCAGGTCGCCTTGTGTGGGGGGCTGGAGACCTAGTTCCCACACTCTTCTGCTTAGAAGCGGTGGTCTTACGCCGAGTGCCAGAGGATGCGGGCTCCTTGCCTTTGCGAGATGACATCCTGGCAAGAAAAAGAGGAAAGAAGGGTAAGTGACAAAACAGAAATCATGGAAAAAAAATAGAATGTGAAAAAATATGACAAGTGAGGAATGATAAAAAGTCTATGAATGAAATGCCTGGTCAGTGACAAGACAGAGATTATGGAAAAACAGCAATGTGACAAGAGGCATATAAAGCAGGACAATTGAGGAATGAGAAAACCCCAATTCTCAAGGTGCAAGTCCAATCTAAGAAAAAGTTAAAAGACTCACAACAGAGGAAAGCTTGAAGCTACAGGCCCAAGACTAAAATGCCATTGTAGTGCAATCAAGAACATGCAAAAACATATGCTAATGTGCTATTGAGGTCCACAAATATGAAAGGATGTAAAAAAAATCAAAGAAAACCCAATACAAAAGATGAATTTTCATGGGAAGATATGGTATTTCAAACATAAGGGACTTTCTATGATCTCTACAGCATGTTAAGTACAAATCAAACATAATGCATTGCATCTGAGTTACTAATTGGGAAAAAAGAGCAGGAATTGAAGAAATCCCCAAATTTGAGAAAACTAGGGCACGGTTGGGGTTTCTCTAAAAAATTGAGAAGTAAATCCTAAAACTAGAAATAAATCACAAGGGAAACATCACGTTTTCATGGAAACACTGTTCTATGGAAAGAAACGCGGGAAAAGAACCTAGATTAAAGACTACACATGAGTTCTACCCCCCAAGTACAAGTTCTGAGAAGAAAATGAGGAAGAAACTTACTTGTATGTAGAGGAGTTGAATCTTCCCAAAAGCGCCGGATCGTTGAGTGAGATCGCGAGTGGAAGCGTCAAGAAGCTCTCAAAAATCGCCAGAGGGAGAGAGAGAAGGGAAATGGGAGAAATAAGGATGAACAGGGGCTTAAATGCCCTATTCAAAAAACCCCGCTTGGGTAGGACCGGTGGGCCGATCGGTGGGCCAACCTGCCCGTCGGTGTCAACCCGCCGGTTGAAGATTTGGACCGGCAGGCCGACCGGTGACCCAACCAGCCCGTCGGTTGAGAGAAAACCTGAAAAATGGGATTATTATTTTGTTATCATTATTATTAATATAATTATTATTATTATTCTTATAATAATATGTTATAGTCAAGTGGGACCATTGTCATACTCGTGGAAGCACTAACCCTGTATTTTTGGAATTAAGTTGCGGTTAGTTGCAAACGATCATACACTATAATACCCTACGTGTTGGCATATAATTATGTGCCGATATCAATTCTATGGTGTTTAACCAATGTGGTGTATGATATGTTCCAGGTACAGGGATACGATGGTACGTACTAGATCCGGTAGCAATGCACGAGGTACCTCGCGTGGTCCTCGTCCGATCGATCGACCACCGAATCCCAGAAGGTCCCGCTCTGTGGGGCAAACCTCACTTCCACAACCTCCAAAGACCTTTGGTCAGGGTGGGGCACAAGGGGACCCACCTATGACTACACTTCTGAACCCTCCATCGGTTATTACTCCAGGGGATGTTGCTACCATAATTCAGCAGTCACAATAGGCTTTCCAGCAACAAATGCTTCAACAACAGCAAGCATTTATGACTGCTATTCAGCAACAATTGGACCTTTCTCAATCAGGTCAACCTCCCCGGATACTTACTCCACAGGACCCGCCTGTAGGGTCTAGTATGGGGCCACAAGTGGGAGGTACACCTCCATTTCCGCCATTCAGTATTCCTCCGTATGGGGTGCCCCCTCCATACTCTTACTATCCGGCTTATGCTCCTAATAACCTGCCAACGAATAATACGTCAAAGGTAGTGGAGTCATTCAAGAGGAACTTGCCACCTGTATTCTCTAAGGTGGGGAGTGATCCTCTGGATCTGGACCAGTGGATCCAGGAGCTAGAGAAAATATTTGAGGTGATTGAGTGCATAGATGCACAGAAACTCATTTGTGCAGGGTTGCAACTCAAGAAGGAGGCCAACTTTTGGTGGCAAGCCTCTAAGCCCATACTGTTGGCCGCCCATCCGGAACCCACTTGGGAACAGTTCAAGGAGTTGTTCTTGGACAATCATTACCCACGCAGCTTCAGAGAACGCAAGGAGACAGAATTTATGGCCTTAACTCAAGGAGGTAAGACTATCCTTGAGTACCAACAGCTGTTTGAGAGCTTGTTCCATTTTGCCCCTAGGCATATGAGGACAGCTAAAGAGAGGGTTGTGAGATTTCTAAAGGGCCTAAAGGCATCCATTGGGTTTGTACTTGAGGTCTTAGATTTGACCGACTATGGCAAGATTGTGTAGAAGGCCAAGACCATGGAGGATAAGCAGAAGGGAGAACAATCCCTCACACCTGGACTGTGGAAGAGAACAAATCCATTTTCGGATATGGGCAACTCCTCCAAGGTATACCGTGGGTCGTACAGTTCTGGGCCTACATATAGGCAGCCTTATAGGCCATCTGGCTACCCTCCTCGACCGGCTGGTGGTTTGGGCTCTACATCCTTCCGCCCAAACACTAGTGCGGGACCTACAGTTCCAAGGCTGCCCCAACCTCCATCTTCAACGGGTCAAGTGCAGAGGGGCCCCACCCCAGTTTTGACATCTCAGATCCATTGTTTTAACTGCCATTCCTATTGGCACTATGCAAAAGACTGTCGGGTCAGAATAGCCTTGCCCTCCAGTCAGCCCTCGGCGTACCGACCTCCCTTAACTCGGGGAAATCAACCGTAGGGAAGGATGTATGCCCTATCAGCTGAGGAAGTTGAGGCCAGCATAGAAGTGGTAGCAGGTACATTTTAAATTTAAGAATTTCCTTATGTTAAATATTGATGACCTGCTGAAATTATATGCATTGTTACACTAGGTGTCCCACCTATATCAGGCATACCGGCCTATGTTTTATTCGATTCAGGAGCTACACATTCATTCGTATCTAAGAGATTTGTCGAGAAACTTGGGATGCCACCCAGGATCCTAGATTATGGGATGATTGTTAGTATGCCTATTGGTAAAGTTACTCAGTTGAAGGAGGTGTATGGGCCGTGCCCAGTGGAAATTAGTGGGAAGAAATTGGATGCACAACTCATTAAGTTCAATATGCAGAATTTTGATGTTATACTGGGCATGGATTGGTTGTCAGCTCATCGAGCTAATGTGCTGTGTGCTGAAAATCTGGTTAGGGTGACAGATGACGAAGGAAGAGAATTGGTATACCGAGTAGATAAAATGAAACAGGTGAGAAAGGTCCTCGTCTCCGCCCTTCAAGCTGTAAAATTGTTGGAGAATGGATGTCAGGGCTACTTAGCATCGGTACTTGATGTTGATGCAAGGATTACACCTCTAGAAGAGGTAAAGGTGGTTAAAGAGTTTCCCGACGTCTTTCCAGATGATCTGATGGATTTATCACCTGATAGAGAGTTGGAATTTGCCATAGACTTGGTTCCTGGAGTAGCTCCAGTGTCTAAAGCTCCATACAGGATGGCACCAGCCGAATTGAAGGAGTTACAGATGCAGTTGCAGGAATTATTGGAAAAATGGGTTTATTCGCCCAAGTGTTTCACCTTGGGGTGCCCCAGTATTGTTTATCAAGAAGAAGGATGGCAGTTTGCATATGTGCATTGATTACCGGGAATTGAATAAGCTTACCATTAAGAACCGGTATCCATTGCCACGCATTGATGATTTATTTGACCAAGTGTAGGGTGCCAAGGTATTTTCAAAGATAAACCTTAGATCAGGCTATTATCAGCTCAAGATAAAGAGCAGCGACATACCCAAGACAGCATTCAGGACTCAGTATGGTCACTATGAGTTCCTAGTGTTATCTTTTGGGTTAACCAATGCACCGGCAGCATTCATGGATTTAATGAATTGAGTATTTCATGATGTCCTCGATAAATGGGTAATTATTTTTATTGATGACATCTTGATCTACTCCAAGACAGAAGAGGAGCACACTCAACACTTGAGAATGGTGTTACAGAGGTTGAGGGAACAACGATTGTTTGCCAAATACAGTAAATGTGAATTTTGGCTTGAGCAAGTTGGATTCCTAGGGCATGTAGTGTCTAAGTCCGGAATCAAGGTGGATCCTGATAACGTGAAAGCAGTAGTAGAGTGGGAAAGCCCTAAAAATGTCACTGAAATTAGAAGCTTCTTGGGTTTGGCTGGATATTACCGGTGCTTCATTGAGAATTTCGCCCGAATCTCAGCACCAATGACTAAATTAACCAAAAAGGGTGTGAAATTCGACTGGATAGAGGAATGTGAGAAGAGTTTCCAGGAATTGAAGAAGAGGTTGGTGTCAGCCCCTGTGTTAACCATCCCTGAAGGCATAGGTGGAATGACAGTCTACACTGATGCTTCCAAAGTTGGGTTGGGTTGTGTTCTCATGCAACGCGGAAAGGTGATAGCGTATGCTTCCCGATAACTAAAGGAGTATGAGAAGAACTACCCCACTCATGACTTGTAACTAGCCGTAGTCATTTTTGCCCTTAAAATATGGTGACATTATTTGTATGGGGAGAAGTGCGAGATATACAGTGATCACAAAAGCCTTAAGTACTTTTTCACCCAGAAGGATTTGAACATGAGGCAGAGGAGATGGCTTGAGCTCATGAAGGATTATGACTACGACATTCAGTATCATCCCGGCAAGGCGAATGTAGTGGCAGATGCGTTGAGTCAGAAGACACAGATTGTGTCACTCTCATACTTGGCAGTCAGCCCACCACTTGTACAAGAGGCGACGCTAATGGATGAAGCTCTCTTATATGAAGGAGCAACCTTAGAGTTTGAACATCAACCTGAAGACCTTAAATGGTTGACTGTATCCTTGACGGCTCTACAGGTGCATCCGACTATTAGGCAAGAGGTAATAATGAAACAACTTTTGGATCCTAAATTGTAGCAGATTAGAGTTAAGGTTCAAGATCAAACAATGAACGACCCAGATTTTGTTTTAGCCAGTGATGGGGCATTGATGTTTCGAGGCAGATTGTGTGTACCCGATGATTTGGATATACAAGACAAGATAGTGTGAGAAGCACATAGCTCTGAGTACTCACTCCACCCAGGAAGTACAAAGATGTACAAAGACCTCAAACAAAATTACTGGTGACCAAGCATGAAAGTCACAATAGCTTTGTATGTGGCGACTTGTCTTACATGCCAAAAAGTAAAAGCTGAGAGGCATCGACCTTATGGTACTCTTCAGCCACTCCCAGTACCAGAATGGAAGTGGGATAGGATTACAATGGACTTCGTCACTGGACTACCATGTACACCTAAGGGGATGGACGCGATATGGGTGATCGTTGATCGGCTTACTAAGACTGCTCATTTCATTCCCATCAAGACCAAGTTCTCTATGGCCAAATTAGCACAACTTTACATGGATAACATAGTGCGCTTGTATGGAGTGCCAGTGAGCATTGTGTCAGATAGGGACCCAAGGTTCACTTCCAGATTTTGGAAAAGCTTCCAGCGTGCCTTGGGATCACAATTGAATTTGAGTACTGCTTTCCACCCACAGACTGATGGTCAGTCGGAGCGAACCATACAGATATTGGAAGACATGCTCAGGGCATGTACAATGGAAATGTGTGGTAGTTGGGAAGAATATATACCCCTTATGGAGTTTGCCTATAACAACAGTTACCAAGCTACAATTGGGATGGCTCCGTATGAGGCATTATATGGTAGGAAGTGTAGGACTCCTCTGTATTGGGATGAGGTAGGTGAACGCCGGATGTTAGGGCCTTAAATGATACAGATGACTTGTGACAAGGTCGATGTTATTTGAGAATGGATTAAAGCAGCTCAGTCCCGTCAAAAGAGCTATGCAGACACCCGCAGAAAAGACATTGAATTTCAGCCAGGAGAAAAGGTATTTCTCAAGATCTCTCCTACTAAAGGGTTGCAAAGGTTTCACAGAAAGGGGAAGTTGAGCCCAAGATACATTGGACCATTTGAGATCTTAGCCCGGGTTGGCTCAGTAGCCTACATGCTTGCTGTGCCACCTTCACTCGGGGATGTTCATAACGTATTTCATGTATCCATGCTGAAGCGATACGTTCATGATCCATCTCATGTGTTACCCGTGAAACCAGAATATCTAGAAGCTGATATGACCTATACAAAGCAGCCAGCTGAAATTTTAGACCGAAAGGTGAAAACCCTTCGCAACCGCTCCATTTCCTACGTAAAGGTGCGATGGGCTAATCATTCCCTTGAAGAAGCATCTTGGGAGAAAGAGGATGAAATCCAAGCTAAGTACCCTCATCTTTTTAAACAACCAAGTACGCTAATTTCGAGGACGAAATTTTCAGAAAGGGGGGGGTAAATGTAATACCCTACTTCTTAAACCCGGTCTGATTACACGGTTGACCCGGTTTAACCATGCAAGACCCGAACCAGAGAGAGTTAAGGCGGGTTCCTTATGGACCATGATGGCAAGGGTGACCTTAAACACCGACTGGCCAGACAAGTCCGAGCCAGTGCCAGAGGAGATGGGTGTACCCAAGCCGTGTACATGCACATATCATAAAGCTATGTACGGATAAAGTAGGTATGTAGCTGTATCTTAAGGCGTATACGTATATTACATCTTATGCCAAGAGGGAGATTTGTGCCTAGGGCCAAATTTTTTCAAAATCCCACTTGTTGGCCAAGTTTTGGCCCTCAGGTGGGTGGTCACAGGTGGGCGGTCACAGGTGGGCGCATCCACCCACCTGAGTGACCTACCCATATGATTACTTAGTTATTTTAAGAAGTATATATAGCATTTATGTTTTCATTTTTCTTTTCTCATTTATGACACTCGGACGTTGGTGAGAAGAGTAAAGAGGAGAGAGAAAAGAAGGGAAAGAAGAAGAGAAGAGAAGGAAGAGGAAGAAGAGATGGATTTCAGCGGCGCCAAGGCTTGGTCTTCCCATTCCAATGCCGGAAGAGTGATCTCTAACACTAGATCTACGTTTAGAGGTGAGCAAAGGCTAGGTTCCTTAAACTTTCACCATACCCAAGTAAAACCCTTGATTTGGGTAGGGTTTCTTGAGGTCTTGTAAATCCCCCCTTGATGATGAATCTAAGGTTTAATAGATGATCTATGTGTTGATTTTGAAGGATTTGAAGAAGTTTTTACAAGGTTGGAGAAGCATTGTTGATTTGAAGTGATTTTGGGGTTTTGAAGGAGTTCTTGAAGTTGAGTTCCCTGAAGAGGATTGGTGGGTCCCTGAGGAGTTAGAGCACGGCACGGATTGCTCATGCGAGGGCTGTGCTACGGGACCGCAGTTCTGATACCGAGCTGAGCTCTATCCTTTGACACCGAGCTAAGGTGTACTATCTGATTATTAATGATTCCTTTTGAGTACTTGATATGTAAATTGTATTGTTTTTGTGTAAATATCATGCCTTCGGGCCCACATATACTTAACTATTGTATTACAATTTAGGTATCAAGTATTATGGGAATATTCATAGGTAAACCAAGTCTTCCGCTGAACTGATGAGCACTTTCTTGGTTGTGTGTATGTTGTGGTGGAATACTGTATCAGATGATCCTGGCAGGTTTGGGTTAACTGGTGTTAACCCGGTCACTGGCCCGATTCTGTGTGAACGAGGTGTGACATCAACCATGGCCTGGCCCTTGATAGATTTCTAAGTAACATAGGTGATGTCAAACTCTGATAGAAAAAGTAACCAATGGGCCATCCTTCCTATTAAAGCCGGTTTCTCGAAGAGATATTTGATGAGATCCATTTTTGAGATCAAATACACCGGATAAGAAACCATGTAGTGTCACAACCTTTTAGTTGTCCAAATCAACATAGCACAAGTCCTTTCCAAAGATGTGTACCGGGTCTCATATTCTAGAAACTTATTGCTGAGGTAATATATGACATGCTCTGCCCCCTTTTTTGTTTCCTTCTGTGCTAGCAAAGAGCCCATGGAATATTTTCCCAACAGTTACAACAGAAATGGTTCTCCTTCCACTTGCGGTGTCAATACTGGAGGGTTCATAAGGTACTCCTTGATCTTGTCAAAGGCTTGTTGGCATTGGTCATTCCATTCTGTGGATTGATCCTTCTTCAGCAGCTTGAAAATTGGTTCAAAGATTGCAGTCAACTGAGCTATGAATTTGCTTATATGTTGGATGTGACCTAGAAATCCTCGTATTTGCTTCTTATTCGAGGTGTGGGCATTTCCTGAATTGCCTTGATTTTGATAGGGCCGATTTCAATGCCTCTTTCACTCACCAAGAAGCCTAACAACTTTTCTACCGTTGCCCCGAACACACACTTCTGAGGGTTCAACTTCAGCTGATACTTTTTGATTCTTTTGAAGAATCGCCTTAGTGTGGGAATATGCCCTTGCCGATCTTTTGACTTTACTATCATGTCGTCCACATAGACTTCCACATCTTTGTTCATCATGTTATGCAGTATGGATGTGGCTGCTCTTTGATAAGTTGCCCCGACATTCTTCAGTCCAAAAGGCATCACCTTGTAATAGTAGGTTCCCCACGGAGTGGTGAAGGCTGTTTTCTCATGGTCCTCAGGGTGCATACTTATTTGGTTGTATCCCGAGAATCCATCAATGAATGACAATAAAGCATGCCCTACCGTATTATCTACCAATATGTCAATGTGGGGTAATGAGAAGTCATCTTTAGGGCTCACTTTGTTAAGAACTTGGAAGTCCATGCACATCCGTACCTTCCCATCTTTCTTTGATACTGGTACAATATTGGCCAACAATTGGGTGTACTTCACCACCTATAGGAACCCCGCATTCCATTGCCCCATAACTTCTTCTTTGATCTTTTCACTCCATTCTAGCCACATTCTTTGGAGCTTCTATTTTATCAGCTTTGCCCCAGGGTAAGTCGGCAATCGATGCTACAAGATGTAGGGGTCGATACCTAGCATATCCTCATAAGACCAAGCAAAGATTAATCATCCGCTATGCTTCTTCGTCATCAAGGGTAGTGCCAATTTTTAACTCTCGAAGGCATTGGTCGGTTCCTAGATTAATAACCCGATTATCCTCATGGATGGGTTGGGCTTTCTTTGGCTTGCATTGTTTTATTAATTCTTGATATTTATTAAGATCATCATAAAAAAAAGGAGGCAAGTTATACTCGGAATCAGAAATTTCATTCATGAAAGAAGGAGTAACAGACTCGACATACAAGGACTCTGAACTCTTCTCAAGAGGAAAGGTTGACTCAGAATCATAAACAACAGACTTGACTACAGACCCGATAATTGGCTTGATGCTTTTGCCAGAGGTAATCAGGCTGGTTGACTTAATAGCATGAGCAAACTTGAAGTTTTTTCCAATGCTTGTCCAGTTCAGAAGTGGTTCAGTGGCCTGATGGATGAGGAGATACAGCAAAGGGCCATCTTCTTCTTCTGAGAAAGTTGCTGCTAGTTCTTCAGGGGCGCAATGGTTCCTCTGGATAGGTGCCCTCTTCTTCATGAATACCAGCTGATCAATCTCGTGCTCTCATAAACCAAACTTTCTCAGGAGTGCAGATCGGTGGAGACTGCTCAATCCCTTTTCTATGAAGTCCATCTTTTCGAGCCTACTGAGGGATGCCATCCCATTTCCTCGGTCACATCTTTGACCACCTTCACGAGCCTTCCCATTGTAATTGGTTTGGGCACAGTACATACAAACCATCATCCTCTATGCTCTCCTCTATTTTGCATATGTGCTTCTTCCTCCAAAAGGATGGGGTTTGAGCTCATGCAACTCTTGGGCCCTTGGTTCTTGTAGGAGGGAGCAAATGAAGCCTTTTACATCAAGGGAAAGTGGTAGAATCCAAGTGAGTCTTATCTTCTTTTCTCACTCCCTTTTCAGGAGGACTCAAGGACTTGGCAATTCTTTAGATTGTATTAGTGTTATGGGGTTGCCAAAGGTGAACCTGTCTTCAATCATTACAACTTCCACTATCCCAGTAATGCAGCTATCTTGATCACTTTCCTTAACCAGCATTTGCTATTGTTCCACATCATGAGTCACCCAATTGAACTCGCATTGGAAAAAAACTTCAAGTCCTGGTTACATCTTTGCGGCGGTTTCATCAAACCACAACTCCATATTTCCACAAAAAGGGAAGTCGTCTCCTTCTTTCACAAAGTACCCATTAAGAGTAGGATAGTAAATGACGGAGATCTTCCTAGTCATCCTCAGCACTTTCTGCCCTTTGATAGTTGGGGGAGTGTACTTGAGACCATTCTTCCCTTTGTTCACTTCCAAACTAGTCTGCTTTGGAACTCCTTGATGATATTTCCCTAGCCCCACGCCAGGAAAGTACTGCATATTCTTCATCATCTGATTCACTGGTAGACTCCAGATGGCTTCATAGTTAGCTGGGATTTTCTCCTTTGGATCTTCTTTGCATTGGCTGCGCAAGTGGTGTCTAAATCAAAATCACTCAATTGCACCTCCTGGTCTTGTTCTTCCCCATTTTCGATGTTGGCCTAAGTGTTAACAACTTTAGGATCTCTGGCCAATAAGACCACCTTCCCCTCATGAATAAACTTAATTTTTTAATGGAGACTAGAGGACACCACCTTCGCAGGATGCAACCAAGGGCTCCCCAAGAGCATGTTAAAAGCTGTCGGTATATCAATGACTTGGAAATCAACATCAAACTTTACCGGGCCAATCTTTACAGCAAGGGTAATGATGCCAAGGATCTTCCTCTTGGTATTATCGTATGCCCTTATGGTTTGGATGGTTGGCCTCATTTCTTCTAAGTTGATGCCAATACTCTTTGCTGATCTCAATGGTAGCCGATTCAAAGCAGACCCATTGTCAACAAGAACCTGGGGAACCACTTTGTCAAGGTATTCAACTGTAATGTGGAGAGCCCGATTGTGTTGGGTTTCCTTAGGAAGTTTGACATCTGAGAACATCAGAGACTGCACTGCATATGTTGCTCCTACTATATGTGTGTGGTGTGTCAGATTTATCTCGATCGACACTTGCACATTAGCGAGAGACTTCAAGACTGCTTCACGATGCGAAGGGCACACCATCAACAATCCCTAATTGAGATATTTGCCTGGGCCTTCTTGAGTTGAACCAAGACTGGGTTCTCTGGCTCTTTCTTCATGCTGCTAGTTCCAGCCTCATTAGCCCTTGGCTATTCTACTGCTAGAGCCTTGCCCTTGTAGTCTTTCCCACTTCTAGTTTTCATCACGTTGATTGGTTTTTTCACAATAATCTCCATGGGATAACTATCTTCATCATCACTGCTGGTTAGGGTGATTATCCCCACCATAAAATCATTTCTTCTTCTGATTCTCCTTCCTTACCTGGGGTGAGAAGTCGAGGACCTTGACAAATATCCACAGCCCTGGCTCGTAGCTTTTTGACTACATTGGAAAGTTGTTGGAATGCAGCATCTACTGCCTCTGCAATTGTATTATCTAGTCCTATTTCCCCCAGATCATCCAATTGCTCCTAGTAGTAAAGATCACTAATGGTTACTTCACCTAGCATTTTATCAATTTCTTCTATCCTTTCCTACATCTTTAAGGCAGTGGAGTCTACTTCACACAGCTTTTGTTTTGGCTCGACTGAGGAGTCTGGTTCATCCAAATAAACTTGCGTTGGCACTCTAGATCCTTCATCACTTTCTGAATCTGACATAGAGTCATCTCCTCCCGTGTAGAGGGAAGGGTAAATGCCACCTGTTGCATCAGCTATCAGATCATCACCACTAATAGCATAGACTGAGAAACATGTCAGATGTTCTGGTGAGTAATATTCTGACTCATCATCATAATCATTGTACCAAGGCTCTTGGTAGTCATCTCAGTCTGGATACCCATCATCCTCTCGAGAATCAGAGTCATCTTCATCCTTCTCATCTTCATTTTTGTCCTCATTGTCATCATCATCATTCTCTGTGTCACTTCCTATGTGGATTAAGGAAGTGTATTCCTTGATCTGATCCCTTATGGTCAATGTGGTTACTGCTCTGAGAAGATCAGTTGTAATCTCTTCAATTAGTTTTGGATTGTCTTCTGAAGCTACAACAGGTTGAATTAGAGAAGTGGGATCACTCTCTTGGTCTTCCCCTAATGCATTTACTGACCCTGTTGATGAAGTCATCTTTGGGAAATCTGGTAGTGCAAGCATATCCTTCCAATCGTACTCGTCCATCCATCCTTCTTTTGGGTTATACACCAAACCCTGAGAATGAGATTGGTATGAGGGTGATGAGGGATATGAAGTGGGATGGTATAAAGATGATGTAACGTGAGAGGTAGGATATGAAGACTGGGGGTGATAGGATGAAGAGGTTCCTCCACTTTGATGGTGGGGGAAAGGTTGATGATATGGCAAAGGCTGATAATATGGCAAAGGCTGATAATATGGTGGAGGTTGATAATATGGTGGGCGTGGAAAATATGGTGGAGGTTGATAATATGGTGGGCATGGAAAATATGGTGGGGGTTGGTAATGTGGTGCGGTGGACCCTTTTTTGGATGAGGAAGGATGAATGGTGGGCGTATGATCTTTTAATTCTTCTTCTGATGATTCTCGTCTTCTGGGGTCCTTATAACTCCAGCCCTTTGACTCATAACTCTTCTGTAAGCATGAGCATTCATATGATTCTTTCGAGCTCTAGGTGCAATGAGTTGAGTGGGGTCACTCTCTATAGTTTCTTTATCTAGATTGTTCACATGATCAGGGAGTGGATTGGTATTGACATTGGGAGGCTGTTTGACCTTGACCTCAATGGTTCCATTGTCTACCAAGTCCTAAATTGTATGCTATAAACCTAAACATCTTTCAGTATTATGCCCCTTCTGAGTTCAGTAGGCATAATACTCACGATCCCCTATACCAAGCTGGAGGAGGGTTGCTGATCACTCTTGGAGCCTCTGTCCCTAACAATCCTTGCTTCTTTAACTTCTCATATGCAGTTGTTACGGGCATTCCCAAATCAGAAAACTACCTTATTGGGCAAGGGGCCCTTTGGGCGGGTGCATCTGCTTCTATTAGGAAGGGCTGTGAAGAAGTGGCGGGTGCGACTGACTACTGAACTGCACTCAACACATTAGTTTCCAGACCCTTTCCCTGTCCAACTCGGGTGTTCTTGCTTGCATGTTGGGAGGATCCTTGATACTGGGTCTCTCTCAAAATTCTATTCTCCACACGCATTCCGGTGGCTATTAAGGTATCAAAAGTTTGCAAATGCTAATAGTAAAGAACATCATAATAGGGTTTTGATAGGTTTTCTATCACCATCTCTCTACCTGCTTTGCTTCTAAAGGACTATCTGTCATCTTGGCAGCCTTGTCTCTAAATCTCATCAAGAAGGCGATAAATCCTTCTTTAGGCTACTGCCTCAACGTCTCAAGCTCCCGATGTTTCACATCCACCTCAGTATTATAGGAGAATTTCTTGGTGAAGGCTTTCACTATCGTTGCCCAGTTCTGAATTTGTGATGACTCCAACTATGTGAGCCACCTCAATGTTGGTCCTGATAGGGTTAACATGAAGGCCTATCCCATCTGGTTATCTGTAAGTTGCCACAACTTGGCAATGCTAAGGAAGACTTTGAGATGAGCCTTGGGTTATCCTGACCCATCAAACCTATCAGTCTACCACTTAAATTTTTCTGGAATTCTTGCCCCAGAGAAAAAACCCATTTTCTCAGAATCCATTGTTTGGCCTTCTGATCCTTTTCTTGCTCGAATCATGTTCTCCAACTTCTCTAACTGCTCTCTGAGTTTCCTTTCTTTCTCTGTCTCTAGAGGTTCAAAGCAAATGTGTGCTGTAAATTCCTCTTCTTCATCTTCAATCACTACCCTAGGAGGAGGGACCCTGGAATAGGCCCCTCATTGACCATTTAGATGGGTAGGTGAAGATCCTCTCTGACCAGTTGGTTGGACATGCTTTGGTTCTCCTGAGTCAACTGAGGAAAAATTCCCATGATGACCTGTAGCTCTATTCTATTCCATATCTCCCGTAGTCAATGCCGGCTCATTCCTGGGATCAGCTCTGGGAGGGTTCTAAAGTGTGTGCAACATCTGAGCTATCCCTCTCTTGACTTCAGCTATTTCTGTCTGCAAGGCCTCCACAGGATGGATCCAGGCCTATTCAGGTGTTTCCATGTTGGGTGGATCCATGCTTATAGGGCTGTAATCACCTGGTAGTAGATAATCTCGAAGAGATGACGGAGGTGATTTAGGACTTAGGAGATTCAATTGATTACCCTGACGCATCCAAAGGGACCGCAGAGAATACTTGAGGTGTGAAATTATGCCTAAACCAAAAGAGGTTTATTTTAGGATTCTTGAATTCCCAACCCCTTGTTCATACATTAACAAACATTAATTCACCCAAGGTTAGTCCGCTAAATGGTAGGGGTAGATAGGGTTTGATGTCCTTGGTCCACCTAATGTCATAAGTGGGAAGTTTATACAAATGGCTTGTTGAGAATATTTCCATAAAACATTTCATGAAATAAAGTCATGCTTTCCTTGCTCTTTTCCCACTAGATGTCCTTCCTTTTGATTTTTCTCAGGACTTCTTGGGTCTTGACGTGACTGCGACGGGATTGCCCCTGAGTCACGTATCTGGACATTCTTCTTAAGGAGGAGGGACACCTTTTATCCAAAACCCACTTAGGAAATCAATTCTTTGTGCCAGGAACATAATATAGGAACATTCCTTTTCAAGACCGCAAACAAGTCCTATAGTTAGCTTGTGGTGCTCCTAGCTTCTTCATCTATTTACTACATGATGCGAGCATGTAGTGGATGCAATAGGACCAACAAGGCTTCCTTGACAGGATCTATATACGCAAGGTATGTGATCCTTTTGATATACCCGTAGGTAAGAGATCAAGGGGGTGACTTCCTTGCCCATTACTTGTGACTACACATGAGGTTAAGCAATTGGCCACTGGGTGGTGGAATCGTGAGTGATTGTGTGCAAAAGTGTAATGTAGGGTAACCATCATTCGATCTCAGAATTCTATAAAGTGCTCGGACCTCCCCGAGGGTGTTGGCATAAATACGGATATCCTCGCCATTTGATGATGCATTCAATCTTAGAATGTTATAAAGTGCACGAACCTCCCCGAGGGTGCTGGCACAAATACAACATCCTTGCCGTTTGACGATACCTTTCGTTCTTGTACAGGAAGCGGGTATCATTTACTCTTAGAGTACTCTCCATGACATGCACTAACCTCCCCGAGGGTGCAGGCATGACAGGGAGTCCCTCACCAAATAATTTCACTTCGAGCATGATGCATGATGCAGTTAGTGAATACAATTACAAATATAGGGTTAGCCAAACATGTTTTCAAACAAATATGGTGGAAAATGTTCTTGCATATAAAGGTAGCATCTAGTATCGGAAGCTTGACATTTATCCCCAATGGAGTTGCTATTGTGAGGGTTGTGGCCGGAGGAATGGACTACGTATCCCACCGTCCTCTCTCCTCTCTCTTTCTTCACTTTTGCGTGAGGGGAGGGGTTCATGTCATGGTGTGCTTTGCTAGCGGGCCTCGCATCACCGTATCGTATCCTGGAGATACGTGGAGGCCGATTTCGTAAGAGTGTAAAACTCATCATTTGAGATGGGGGTTTTGCTGTTGATCCAATTTGGGGATTGGAATCATACAAATTGGGTTAGGAGTCGCCACCTAGGGTTATGGGCCTAGGACCCGGGGGTAGGCCCGATTCCTGAGAAAAGGGCCCAAAATTTGGTCTGGTCCAGAGATTTAAGGTAAGTGTCAGGTTACAGCGTTGGGAAGGTATTAAGCACCCAATCTGCCCGATTCAATTGGTCTTCTTGCTAGATGCTTGAGAATGAACATTTTCCATAATTATTAGTATTCCACATGTATGGCTAAGTTATCACACATATGTACATTAATTGGATTCAAACTACTATATACACTAAAATAAGGCATGTATAAAGTCTACATTATGATGAGTTGGTTGAGAAATTATAACTGAACTTAACCCCTATTTTGGGTCAATAGGGGTGAGCCCCTAACTAGTATTGGTTCGGACTATCTTTCGTGTTCTCTTGGCTTAGGGGAAGATGGTCTTGACCTCCAACTTCCTTCCTTGAGAGATGCTGATTGTGATGGTATTCGGATAGAGTTTCGGCTAGGAACAATCGCTTTTGGATTTGGATTCGGACAGAGCTTCAGCTAGGGAAGGCTATTTCTAGATTTAGGATGAGGTGGCACTTCGATAGAGCTTCCGTTGGGGATAGGCTAAGGGGAGGGTTAGGCTGAGGTTGCACTTTGGCAGAGCTTCCGTTAGGAATGGCTATTTCTGGAAAGATACCAGGGGCACTCAGACAGGGGTTCGAATAGGAACGGTTATTTCTGGAAAGATTCTAGGGACACTTAGACAGGGGTTCAACTAGGAACGATTATTTCTAAAAAGAAATGGGCTGACCTGAAAATGGATTGAAGAACTCCAAAGTCCCAAAGAGCACTTTGAAGATCCAAACAGAGTTTCAGATCTTAAAAAAGATCTCTTCGTAGACCCGAAGAACCTCAGAAAAGGGGGGTTTCTATCTTAGAAACACTCAAGAATGCTCAAGAACACTCAAGAACACTCAAGGGAGGTGGCTCAAGAACATACTATTTTTGACTAAAAACTGGATCTAACTAAGAATTTGGACTGAAGATCTTTAAGATCCTGAAGAACACTTCAAAGATCTGAATGAGTTTTCGGATCTTGACGAAGAACGCTCCAAAGATTAGAAGAAAATCAAGAGGGGGAGGAGAGGAAAATTTCACTATGAAAGAGAGAAAGGGGATTCTGGTCTTGGCCTCCTTTTACTAAGGGAGGGGGCTATTTATGGTTTTTTTGTGGCTAAACAGGAGAGGGGGAATCCATTTATCTAGTGGACGGAAGGGGGATTCTTACCTAAAGTGAAGAGATAGGATTTTTCTCCAGTGGGTAAAGGGGGTTGAAGGAAAAAATGGGTGGGGATGGCTTTTGTCCGGTGGGTAAAATGGGGTTTTTGAAAAAATGGGAGGAAAGAGAAATTTTAGCTGGAAAAAGGTGATTTTTGGAAAATTGGAGGAGAGGAAAATTTTAGTTGAAAAAAGGTAATTTTTGGAAAAACGAGAGGAGAGAGAAATTTTAGCCAAAAATAATAATTTTCAAAAAAGCGGGAGTGAGAAAGTTTAGCTGAAAAAGGTAATTTTTGGAAAAATAGGAGAGAGAAAGTTTAACCAGAATAAGGTAATTTTTGGAAAAGCCAGAGAGGAGAGAAAGTTTAGGTAAGTAGTGCGGGTGATGTCACGGGTGCACGACGGATGATGCACGGGTAATGGCCGAGGTGGTGCAGGCATGGGCAGTGGGTGCTGCATGCATGGGCAGCAGTGGGCAGCAGGGGTGGGTAGCAGTGGCTAGTAGTGGGTAGCAAGGTTGGCAAGGCCGCAGGCCTGTACCCGTGGGGTCCCAAGCCAGTGCTACGGGGGAGCTGGTCTATGCCCACAGGGGCGTAGGCCAGCATGTCCAAGGGTAGCATGGGCTGCAAGGTTGCAAGGCCACGGGCCTATGTCCACGGGGGTGCAGGCTAGTGCCACAGGGGTGTAGGCCAGTAGGCCCAAGGGTGGCAGGGGTTTGTGTGTTGCCTTGGGGCTGGGCATGGCTATGTGCATGGTATGGCTACATGGATGTGTGCATGTGTTGTAGCCAAGCTCCACTGCCATGGGCAGCAGCCAAAGGCAGCAAGCACACGTGTGGTCTGGCCCTTTGGTCTAGTGCACGCAACGTGCGTGCGATTATGGGTTTTTTCGCTGATGATTACCGGAGATCCGTCAGTCTGATATCTACTTATCATATATCACCAAAATTGTATTTTTGAGAACTATTCATCTGTACGGTCATCTTGGCTGGATTCCCTTATATATGAAACGTAAAAAATGGACCTTCTCTCTCTCTTGCATGGGGTTTGGAATTCGGATAGGGGAATGTCTTTATCAGCATCTCTGTCGGTCGGAAGCCTGGAAGTCGCGCCCAAGATCCATATTTCATCCTAGCCAGAGGAGGGTGACAAAATTGGGTGTCTGCAGTCATTCCATTATGTCGGCTGATCCTTCTCTACCTGCTTGAAGATTGGCTTGCAAATCGTAGTCAGTTAAGCTATGAACCTATTGATATAATGAATATGACCCAAAAAATCCTCGTATCTGCTTCTCAGTGTGAGGTGTAGGCATTTATTGGATTGCCTTGATTTTGATAGGGTCGACTTTGATTTCTCTTTTGCTCACCCAGAATCCCAACAATTTTCTTGTTGTTGCCCCAAATACACACTCTGAGGATTCAACTTCAGTTGATACTTCTTGATCCTTTCAAAGAATCGCCTTAGCACAAGAATATGCCCCTGCTGATTCTTTGACTTTACTATCATATTGTCCTCATAAAATTTCACATCTTTGTGCATTATGTCATGTAGGATAGTTGTAGCTACTCTCTGATAAGTTGCCCTGACATTCTTCAACCCAAAAGGCATCACTTTGTAATAATAAGTTCCCCATGGAGTGGTGAAGGCTGTCTTCTCACGGTCATCGGGGTGCATGCTTACTTGATTGTATTATGAGAATCCATCCGTAAATGATAGCAAGGTGTGCCCCACAATGTTGTCAACCAATACATCAATATGAGTTAGTGGGAAATCATCCTTAGGGCTCACTTTGTTAAGATTCTAAAAATCAATGTACACACGTACCCTACAATCTTTCTTTGGAATTGGCACTATGTTGGCCAACCATTGGGGGTACTTTACCACTTGTAGAAATCCTACATTCCACTATTTCAGAACTTCTTCGTTGATCTTTTCACTCCATTCTAGATGCATTCTTCTGAGCTTCTACTTAACTGGCTTTTCCCCAAGGGTAGGTTAGCAAACTATGTTGCATGATGTTGGGGTCTATCCCAGGCATATCCTCATAAGACTAAGCAAAGACTTCGGAAAACTCCTTCAGAAGACTGTTCATCTGCTTCGCTTCTTGCTCATCCAAGGTGGTACCAATTTAGACCTCTCGAGGGCATTGGTCAGTTCCCAAATTAATGACCTAGGTATCCTCACGGATGGGTTGGGCTTTCTTTGGTTTGTATTGTTTTACTAATTTATGATATATATTAAGATCATCATCAGAAAAAGGAGGCAAGTCATACTCAGAATAAAAAATTTCATTGATCAAAGGAGTAACAGACTCGATGTACACGGACTCAGGACTTTTCTCAAGAGGGAAAATAGACACACAATCATAAACAAATGACTCAAAAGCAGACTCGACAATAGACTCGATGACTGACTTGATGCTTTTATCAGTGGTATCTAGGTTGGTTGACTTATTAGCATAAGTAAACTTGAAGTTCTCTCCAATGCTTGTCCAGTTTAGGAGTGGCTCAATAGACTGATGGATAAGCAGGTGTGGCAATGGGCCTTCTTCTTCTTCAAGGATGGTCACTACTATCTCTTCAGTAGTTCTATAATTGCTTTCTTCTTCTTTTAACTGTTTACTTATAAACACAAACTAGCCGATCTCTCCCTTAGTGGATTCTCCTCATTGCCATCCAATTCCCTTATATCAGATGTTTGCACTATTTAGAAAGCATTGACCCGAATATCTCCATAGGATCTGACTTTACTTCCTGAGCTCGAAGTTTGACAATACCGCACTCATCATGCTCGGTATTGCTCCATATGAAATTGATGGAAACATTCCTCTTGATCTACTCACCTATTGCTAATGTCATTACTGCTCTCAGAAGATCATCTGTGACTCCTTCAACTTCTTTTGGATCCTCCTCTAGAGGTGGGGTTGCCTGAATCAATGGTGTAGGGTTAGTCTCTTGATCCTTCCATAAAACATTCACTGGATCTATTGGTGAAGTTATCTTTGGAGATTCTAGCAATACAAGCATATCCGTCCAACTATACCCACCAATCCATCCTTCTTTTGGATTTGATGGTTTGTCTATCGACCCATGGGAATGATGTAAGGGTGATGAGGGATTTGGGGTGGGTTGATATGAAGGGGATGTGATGTAGGAAATAGGGTATTCTGATGAAGATAGTGGATGATAGGATGATAAAAGGGCTCCTACTTTCTGGTGGTATGGTGAGAAGGAGGACAATAGCGAAAGTAGATGGTATGAGGCAGTGGTTCTTCTTCTGTGGTCAGTGATGAAGGAGGGAGGGCAGGTATCTGATCCTCATCTTCTGACTATTCTTTTGATGGCTCTTCTTTCCTAGGGGTTTTCTTGACCTTCGTCCTACCTCCCATGACATTTAAGTGATATCTTCGAGCCTGAGGCTTGATGAGTTGAGTGTGGTCACTTTCTGCAGATTCTTCCTTTAATACACTGACTATTGCATGATCAGGGAGTGGGTTGATAATGACATTGGGAGGTTGTTTGGCTTCGACTTCAATGGTCCCATTGTCTATAAAATCTTGGACTGCATACTGTAAACTAAAACACCTTTCAGTAGTATGTCCCTTCTGAGTGTGATAAACACAATACTCATAATCCTTGTACCAAGCCAGGGGAGAATTACGAATCACCCTCCAAGCCATAGTTCCCAAAAGACCTTGTTTCTTCAACTTTTCATATATTGTGGCCAAAGGTATTCCCAATTCTGTGGATTATCTTTGTAGGTGAAGAAATTTCAGGGAAGGAGTGTCTAATCGTATCACAAACGACTGTGAATGTGAAGCAGTCGCAGATGATATTGACTATTGGACTGCACCTAACACATTGGTTTCAGGATTCTTTCCTTGCCCAACTCTGGCATTCTTGCCTATATCTTGAGAAGTTCCCTGATATTGTGCATCCCTTAGGATCTTGTTCTCAACATATGTCCCGGTGGCTATCAATGCATCAAAGGTCTACAGGATTTGATAGTAGAGAACATCATAATATGGTTTGGACAGCTTTTTAATCAACATTTCTACCTGTTCTGCTTCAGAAGGTTGAATTTTCATCTTGGCGGCCTTGTTCCTGAACCTCATTAAGAAAGTGGTAAACCCCTCCCTAGGTTGCTATCTCAAGGTTTTGAGCTCTCAACGTTCCACATCTACTTCAATGTTGTGGGGATACTACTTAGTGAAGGCTTTCACCACTACTACCCAATTCTGTGTCTGTGCAGATTCCAGCTGTGTAAGCCATCTTAGTTCCGATCCTGATAACGTTGACATGAAAACCTGCCTCATCTGGTTATCAGTAATTTGCCATATCTTTGTGATACTAAGGAATACCTTCAAATGAGCCTTAGGATCCCCTGATCTGTCAAATCTGTTAGTTTGATACTTGAATTTTTTAGGGATTCAGATTTAACCAAAATGGTCTGATGAACTTTGATTTTTCAGGATTGGTTATATGAGGCTTAATGGATTTATGATGCTCGTTATAGACTATTAAAAGTTGAGGTTTTGTAATCAAGAGAGAGGGTGTATATGGATACCAAGGACCAGAATGTGGAACAGTATTAATAAGTAATTTGGCAGAGCAAATTGAAGAATCTAGTCTAGCAAAAAGAGCTAAGAATAGATATGAGGATCCAAGTTACTCAACACATAATTAAATAAGTTTATTTAATCGAAGTCAGTTAAGAGATGTGTTGAGGATATTTGTGAAATGAAAATATTTAATTATGGAATGATGAAGGTATAAGTTCTGATAATTTTAAAAATAATATATAGTGTTACAACGGGAAGAGTAAGCTATATCTGAGACAACAAGGGAGTAAAAGCTATAGAATAAAAGTGTAATGGATAAATCAGAATGAATGGAAGAGAAACGAGGAAGAGAAGGGATATGATTGAGTGGTAATATGGATAGGTAGAGTTAGATTTCAAATTTCACCAAGCATATAAGGATAGGTGGATGAGTATACATGAATTGGCTGGGTTGGTATTCAAGGTTAACTGAGGCCATAAGCTGTATTGGAATACTAGAGCACTTTAGAGAAACCTTCAATCTTGAGAGAAATTTCATAAGCTTGAAAGCATATCACCTATTATAGAATTTGGAGAAATGACCATGGAATAAAATATAATAGATTTCTTATGAAGGAGTTGTTGGATGATAACACAAATAAATGGTGATAAAATCCTGAAATTAGGATTTGAAGTAAAAGAATTCGACAAGAAAGAATTTATTTGGGTAACTTATAAACTTATATATAAGGAAGATTAGAAATGATAGGAAGAGTAAAATTATCCATTTATTGAGGTTTATTGGAACTTTAAAACTGAGAAATTATGAAAATACAAGATTTATAACTTAGAGGAATGATCTAGAGAGAGAGAAGAAAGTTGTATGAGGACTAAAGAAGTCAATGGAAGCTATGAAATGGATAATGATAGTTCATAAATTTAATGAAGGTAACTTGATCTTGACATGATCATACAGGTGTAGATAATTGGGATTGATACTTAAACATACTATCCACAAATAATTGTGAGGTTAGATCAAAGAATGGATGAATGATGACAACGATAATGAGGTAAGAAAGGCCACTTGTATTGGGAGACTAGTCACCTCAAAAATTTTCAGGATGGGAGAAATCGTAACACCCTTATTTTAGAACCTCAGTCCTAGAAATGAAAAATTTTATAGGAGAAGGGTATATGATGGAAAGGAATTATAATTAGCGATGAAGGAAGTGAGAATCTTAATGAAGGTGTTGAAAGGGGGTTGAGAGTGCCCACAATAGTGGAAAGGGTCCACATGAGGTTGGTAAAACTTAGGTAAACGATTGGGCAACAAAGGGCTAAATAGAGCATAACCGGCTAGAGAGGTTCAAGCTAATCGGCCTGCCTATCCTGGGGACAGAATGCCTAAATATTGTGTTTTTCTTTTGTGGGCCCCACCAATTGAAAGGGTTTTTCTACTCACTTTTTACCATGATTAGAGGAATGTTTGGGGGTAATTATATAGGTGGTTTCATGTCAATACATATTTTCTACCCCAAGTTATTAAAATTTAAAGAGATAGAAAAATAAGGTTTTTATAAAACTTATTTAGCCAAATAGACCTTAGTTTGTCTAGCTTATAAATAGAAGGGGAGAGTTCGATTATTTCTCTCCTATTGTTGCTGAAGACAGAAACGAAACAGAGCAAGAGAAGAAGGAAAGGGAAAAGAGAAAGAAGAAGAAGGAAAGAAGAAAGGAAAGAGAGGGAGAGAGTACAACAGTCTCTTCTGCTACATGTTGTTGCTACGGCTGCTATTCCCGCAGCTAAGGCTGCTACTGCTGATGCATGCAAGCATCCTTTGCTCTCCACAACTAGAAGGTGCTGCCATGGTGTCACTCTAGATGAAGATTGAAGTGAAAGATGGCTGATCGAGCTGTATGCATATCTCAAGAAGCACAAGAAAGGTTAGAATCTGAACTCAACCTTGTGAATTAAACTAGGGTGAGAATCGATTAAGGTTAGGGTTAGTTACTGATGGATTTAATTAAGGAAATTGTCTGTGGGAGTCAAGATTTATTTCTCATTGTGAAAACCCTCACTCATAAGCCTCAATGGAGACCCGATTTTCTATCCTACTATCCTTGGAAACATAGATTCGTGGGGTTTTTCCAATTTGAGTAAAATAAAATGAAATGGAAGGTGGGAATTACTCATGCATGGTGTTAATTTCACATGAAATAGAAAATATGCAGGTGGTTCCTTTTGGGAAGCAAATCTGAATTTAAAGTAAGGCTTGGGAAGTTAATACAAGGTATAGGGACCAAGCCTAGGTAAAGAAATGATTTGGTTTGGTATTAAAAGTATAGATGAAGCAAAAATCAATATGTTTTTTAGAATAGAACCCGCTGGGATCAATGTTGCCATAAAGACAGGGCTGCAAAACAGCAGAAACCCATTCTGCCAGTCTAACAGGCTAGAGAGCCTCTGGCTAACAGGCCAACCTGTTAGGGCATGAAAGAATAGGATTTTTGGATTCTCTTGTTGCTATTTGGGTCAAATCTATCTGGAAGTGTTCCAAATTATTTAAAATGTTAAGAATAAACTATAACCATGAATTATGGCCTGGTAAAAGAGAAAAAGGCTAGAAAAAAGGGTGAGAATGTATAAGAAGAAAATGACTATATTACCCCCACTACTTTAATCAAATAATTTTTTATCATTGAGCAATACTTACATGTCCAGAAGCATACATGGACGTGAAAGACCTACAGAACCATCCAGTAACTCAAAGATTAGTCCAATGACTATAGAGGTTGGGTGAATGCCTTTCACTAGATGAGGAAAGGAATTAAATTATAAGCAGATTTAAATACAGAGATGTAAATAGAATTTAGAAAGAATATGTCATGATGTAAATAAGATTGATTCACATGTAAATTGTTAATTAGGGGTTTGATATATGTGTTTGGTGAAGAAAATATGCGAGGCTAGGAATTTAGTGAAGAGCATCAGACATGGAATTCTTGGTGAGGAGTTTTGTTATGTTTTGTTTTGTTGTGTTTTATTATGCTTGATATGTATGTTGTATTTCCTTATTTCTTTAATGAATGTATGTGGTAGTGCACAATTATTTGGATGAAAGTTTATGAAATTTGATTTAAAGCATGTGCTACTGATATGAATAATATTATAATTTATAGATGTATGATATGTTATGTTATGTGGTGTTGTATGTAACATTGACGGTGTGTGGCATGATGTGGCCGAGGTTCTGTCCGGTACCATGGGCTTAGAGGTCAATCTTACACCTCGGATCACAGATGTGTTTGTGGATGTGGATGTAAATTGACAGTCTGTGGCACGGTGTGGCCAAGGTTCTATCCGGTATCGTGGACTCAGAGGTCAATCCTACAACTATGGCCAAAAATGCATGTTGGATGCTATGGATGCATATAGTTGCATATAGTTAGGCACACAACCCTAGTGCTATAACCCCTTATCAATAGGGGGTCAGGTATTGGCTAATCCCACTCGGTGGTACATCATGTAGGACTACTATGCCTGGATACGACATACTGTATCTTGAGAGGGCACAACATGGTATGATGTAGCATATGCATGGCTGTCGAACACATGGGGGACCGGGGCTCTGACCGAGACTAGCTAGCTCCTGCCTACAACAAGCTTGTATTCCTGAGGCCCAACATATAGGGTAGGGAATGCCACCTACATTGCTTATAGCACTTAACCCATAGGATGAGACTTAGTAACTAGAATGGAGTTAGATTATTAATTGAATCATGTGGATGCTGCATTGTAAGTTCTTGTTATGGATTTGAGATGCAGTGTGTTTGAGTGAGATGCTGATATAGACTTGAGATGCAGTGTGCTTAAGAATTATTATTCATGAATCTTGTATGCATGTGTGTTTGCTTGCCCCACCCCTCAATAAGCATACCCGTGCTCGCCCCCCATCCTTACTCATTCCTAGGCATTGAAGTTGAAGCAGAGATGGTCGGGTGATTTGTTGGAGATGAAGACACTTATAGGGAGTGCTTGTAGACAAGGACTTTATTGTACATTGTGTATGATATTGTATCTAAGGGTAAGATGTATTATGTGTTTTGTTATAACTTGTGGAAAATTATTAATGGGCCTATAATATTATACAAATACCATTGTGGTCACCATGCGTATCTTATGATTTTTATGTAATTGTATATATATTCTGATTTTGTAGATGTGTTGGTTATGGATTTGGTTATTACCTACATCCGGATCTTGGATATTGGTAGGCTGACTGGATTGGAAATTCCAATGCCACATACCTATGCCATATGGAGGGCAGGGTGTGAGATGATGTGTGTGAGCATGTGTTGGCATCATGACTTTGTATGTGTGTTCTTACTTGTTCACCCCTCACTGGGCTTGTGAAGCTCACCCCTCATTGATATACCTTTTTAGATGGTGGAACCGGAGCTAAGATGGACAGAAGATCAATACAGTTGTGAGGCTATGTCTGCAAGATACATTGCAGTTGGATGGATATCCCTTCTGTTATTTATTTATTTGTTATTATTGGATTGTAATGTTTAATTATTGTTATTGTAACCTTTGGATTTTTGTATAATGGGCATGTATTTATAACTATCATCCTAGTTTGGTCACCACATATATATGCTTCATATGGACTGTATATGCGTACTCTGACCATCATAGACATTTCTCAAGTGGTAAGTTTTGTTACTACATTATGTCCCTGATGCTGGCTATTGGTAGGCTGATTGGGTTGGGAATCCAGTGCCGCATACCTTAGCCATAAATGGGGCAGGGGTTGATAGGCAAGTTACCACCGGCCAGTAGGTGGGCAGCGGTCAGTTATTTTGTCTAGCAAACTATAGAAATGAGTTGTGGGGCACATAGCTACACAACAGTAAACCAATAAGTACTCTAGGCTGAAAGGGCTTTCCATAGTGAGTCTACTATACCCAACATGCATCATGGGTATAGTGGGCCCACAAGTTGGGAATTATAAGTTAATGTGATTTTTAGTTTTACATTAAATGGCCATACGGGCCTTAGGGTCCTTAGGGGCTGAGAGTATAAATTCTATTGTAACACCCTAAATTGCAAGCAACTAAGCTCAGTGCTAGGACCCAGCTGGCATAGGAGATAGGCTACCTTGTTGTGGTGGATTCATTTGTACAATAGAAAGAGAGGGAAGTTGGCAATCCTCTAGTTAGGAAAGGTGTACAAATGACCAAAATATGAGTGGGACTAGTCCTACATTGTGTAGACTCACAAGCCCAAGAGATAAGACAACAAGTGGGTTGAAAGTGGGCAAATCGATGGGTTACCTTGCTGCCAACTGGCCAACCGGTTTAGCTGGCAGAATGTAGTATTTTAGGGCTTGGCTTTGTGGGGCCCACTTCCCTGTAGCAAAAATTTTGTCCTTTTGCCTATTGGTAGAGGCATGTTTTGGGGTCCCAATTCACCTTGTACCTCTGAGAGAAGAGATGCTAGGTTAGATAATAAAATAATAACCTAAGCTATGGGTATTGTGTCATTAAAAGAGCCCCAGCCAAATAGGCCCTTAAGACTGTTTGGGCTGGGCTATAAATAGCCTTACAAGGCTTTATAGTAAGGGAGAAGAAGAAAGGAAGAGAAGAAGAAGAAGAAAGGAGAAGGAAGAAGGGAAGAAGAGGAGATTGAGAAGGAGAACTGCTGCACCCAAGGCTGCTATTGGATAGTTCTACAATTAGGTATGAAATTCTACCATGTCCAATTGCAGAATTTAATTTAATTTCAATTGAAATAGCAGCAAGCGTTAGGAATTCGCATAAATTGGGGACTGTTATTAAGTCCCTAACAGTTGAATTCCTTCCCTGTAGAAGAAGCCCCAACTTCTAGAAGGGTTAGGGAATTTGTCAGAAGGCTATCCCTGTGAACCCTAGAGCTCAGAGTTTTCATGTTCCCAACAAGGAAATATGTAATTGAGGGTAGAATACGGCTAAGTACGCAAAATTCTGCCAAAACACTATAACAGAATTTAGCTTTCATTTATTTTTGTGAAGAATTAATTAATCCCTTCTTTGAAATTCTATTATCAATTTAATTATGGCTGGAGCACAGATTTTATGATTGTAAATACTTGTGCCCAACTCTAGTTAAATGACTAAATAGGGGAAATGATCCAATTCTGCAGAATTGCTTTAATTTCTACTTAAATTTTGAAATTCCTACAGAATAGGATATATAAGACCTGGAATGGTTAGTTGAACCTCATATATTGGTTAGTGCACTGTCCACTCAAGCAAATAGGTATCCCTATGTTGAAGTAGACAAGTCAGAATTAGTAGAGACCCAATTCTTTGTTTATAGTATACAAGAACAGAACTGGCAGAATCGGATTCTGTAGAAAAGGGGAACCAGTAGGTCCGACCGGCCAGCCGGTTGCTGCCCAGCCAACCATCCAGTTGGGTGTTTTTTAGGCTGATCAATCCCTATTTTGGTTGGTTAGTACCCTACCCCTTGTGGGTTATATCCCTTACCTTTTCACCTGAATTTGACCCTATAGGTAGGGGTATCTTGACCCTAAATGTTATTGCTAACCTGTGAATATGGAAGGATGAGGCTAAGGAATGGTTTTGGACTGCAGAGGTAAGTGAGGTAAGTTATTTTGGTTGTGTGATTGAGATTTATAGTTGTAACTGTGGTATTGACGATCTGAGGCACGGTGTGGCCAAGGTTCTTTCTGGTACCATGGGCTTAGAGGTTAGTAGTATAGCTATGACTGTGGCTCTAACGACCTAGGGCACGGTGTGGCCGAGGTGCTTTCCGGTACCATGGGCCTAGAGGTCAGACGATGCATGTTGTATGATGTGTGATGAGTGGTAATGGTTGTAACATTGACAATCTGAGGCACGGTGTGGCCGAGGGGGGGAGGATCCGATACTATGGGCTTATAGGTTAGTATTACAGTGATGGCCACCGATGTATGATTGGATGCTATGGATGTGATTGATGCATGTAGAATACATATGGTTAGGATTCACAGACCTTGGTTCTACAACCCTTGCCAGTGGGGGGTTAGGTACTGGCTGATCTTAGGGGATGGTGATGCAGCAAGGGAGGCCGATGGGTTTTCTGGGACCGTGGCTGCATGCCCCACAACACGGGTGACCAAGGGGTTTTTCGGGATCATGACTATTCTATAGCTCAGGTGATCGATGGGTTTTCTAAGACAAAGGCTGTAGGGTGGGATTACCCATTAGGGGTTTACGGGGTGACCGATGGGTTTTTTGAGACCTGTAGGCTCCTGACTCGCAACTAGCTTGTATCGTTGGGTGACCGATGGATTTTTCGGGACCAGGGATATGACCTATGTTGCAGTAGCATTGATACCCTATCTTAGACTTAGTAATTTTTTGCCAGGTATTGTGTGCTAAAATTGGATCATAAGCATCATCTAATTTGTTTGAGCATGCATTGCATCATTTTTTTACGTGTGCTTGTATGCACACCCCTCACTGGGCTTGTGAAGCTCACCCCTTATTGATTACTGTGAGGGTAGCGGCCGAAAAAAGACCTTTTTGGGTCCTGGCCTTCTCTCCTCTCTTTTCTCTTCCATGGGGAGGGGTTTGTCATGTGTGTACTTACTTGCGGGCCCCGCACCACTATATCGCCACTTGGAGATATGTGGAGGGCTATTTCGTAAGAGTGTAAAGGTTGTCTTTGAGACGGGAATTTGATGATGGTCTAATACGGGGAATTGTGATTATACAAAAGGGTTTGGAGTCGTCACCTAGGATTGTGGACCTAGGACCCAGAGGTGGGCCCGATTCCTGGGAATAGGGCCTGAAAGTTGGTATGGTCCAGAGATTTAGGGTACGTGTCAGGTTGTAGAATTAGGAAGGTATTAGGCACCCAATCTACCCAGTTTAACCAGTCTTCTTACTAGATGCTTAAGAATGAACATTTTCCATAATTATTCCTATTCCACATGCATAGCTAATTTATCACACATAAACATTGGCTGAATTTAAATAATTATGTACACTAAAATGAGGTCAATATAAAATCTACATTATGCTAATTCGGATAAGAAATTATATTTGAGTTTAACCCCTGTTTTGGGTCAAGAGGAGTGGAACCCCGATTAGTGCTAGCACAAATTGACTTGCGGATTCTCCTGGCTCAGGGGAAGATGGTCTGGACCTCCAACATCCTTTCTTGAGAGATGCTGACTGTGGTAATGTTTGGATAGAGTTCCGACTAGGAATGGTTACTTTCAGATTTTGACTGATGTGTCAATTCGACAAAGTTTCCGCTAGGGATGAACTACTTCTAGATTTTGACTGAGGTGGCACTCCAACAAAGCTTCCACTAGGGATAGACTATGAGAGGGTTAGGCTAAGGTGGCACTCCAGTAGGGCTTCCGCTAGGGATAGGCTAACTCTAAAGATTGAAGAGCTTCGAAGGCCCGAAGAACACTTCGAAGATCCAAAGAACCATGAAGATCTCTCCAAAGAGTCGAAGAACCTCAAAAGGGGGTGGGAGACTAAGGGGAAACTTTTCCTACACAAAATCTTACTCAAAAAAGGCAGATGATTGAAGAGCTTTGAAGGCTCAGCGAACACTTCAAAGATTCAAAGAACACTTCGGATCTTACGAAGATCTCTTTGAGGACTTAAAGATCCTCAAGGGGGGAAGGGGAGAACAGAGGGTAGAGCTTCTCTAAGGGATGCTTCTAGGAGGCTTGAGCATGAAAAGCCGAAGGAAGGGGGGCATTTATAAGTTTTTTGAACCAATGGGGAGGAAAGAGGAGTTTCCTCGGTCAATGGAGTTAAAAAGTGATTTTTTAAACCAATGGGGTGATAACATGAATTTTTGGACCAATGGGAGGAAGGATAAATTTCTTTGGCTAATGGCAGAAAAGTAATTTTATTTTGGGCCAATCGGATGTTGCGGTGTAGGGTACGCTAGCGGGCCAATGTAGAGTACACAAGCGGGTGAAGAGAAAATTTCTTCACCAATCCGATCATTGGAAAGAAAATTCCAACCATTGACGGTGGCACACAAGGCTAGGCAGGGGGTGCATGAGGTAGGCATGGGCGCATAGGGTAGGTAGGGGTGCATACGAGGTAGGCGAGGGCACGCGAGGTAGGCAGGGCACATGGGGTAGGCAGGGGTGCACGGGGTAGGCAGGGGCACACGGGGCAGATGGGGGCACGCTGAGCAAGCGGGGTCACGTGGGATAGACGGGGGCGCATAGGGTAGGCAGGGGCACACAGGGCAGGTGGGGGCACCCGGGGTTGGTAGGGGCGCACGGGGCAGGTGAGGGCATATGGGGCAGGCAGGGGTGTGCAGGGTAGGTAGGGTACGTGCAAGGCAGGCCAAGGGCGCACGGGGCAGATGGGGTGTATGCGAGGTAGTCCAGGGCACGTAGGATAGGCAGGCTGAGTACGAGACAGGCCAGGTACGCGCGAGGTAGGTGGGGTGCGTGCGAGGTAGGCGGGGTGTGTACAAGGCAAGCAGGGATGTGCATGGCTATGTGTTTCAAGATGTAATTTTTAGAAGCAATTGCGGGAGATTTAATGGTTTGATTTTAACGTACCATATATCGTTGGAATCGTGATTCTGAGTACTATGCATCTGTATGGTCACCTAAGACTAAATTCCTTCGTATATGAAACGTCATAATTGGACCCTTCTTTTCTCTCATATGGGGTTTTCAGGATTTTGGGTGAGTGTGGAATAATTATAGATCAGATTACCTCAATTATTATCATCTCTGTTGATCGGAATCAAGAAGTTACGTCCAAGATCAATGATTCATCATAGCCGGAGTAGGGTAACAAAATTGAGTGTCTACAGAATGCCCCTCTTTGGCCGAGGCCTGTGCCAACAGCCGAAGGGCAAAGAAAAGAACGACCATATTTTGTCACTTGGAGCATGTACTGCCAGTATCTTGCTCATCAATGACGGAGTTGAAAATGCAACAAGTAATATCTCTTAACTACTTTAAAGTTTAGGACTTACCTGGGCTACAGATTATAGGAAAGAAATTTTCTGCTCTTCCAATCCTGCAAAGGACGTTAGTACTTGATCTTTGACTTTTCCTAGGCTGGATTTCCATGTGCCAATCTAGGGAATTCTGGTCTCTAGGATGGATCTTTTGAGCCAATCTGGGCTATTTGGGACTACCGATTACAAGAATGAAATTCGCTGCTCTTCTAATCTTCCAAAAGATAAAAACATTTGATTCTTGAATTTTCCTTGACCGGGCTTCCATATGCCAGTCTAGGGAATTTGGTCTCCAGGTTGGGTCTTTCAACCAATATGGGCTATCTAGGACCGTCGATTATAAGAAAGAAATTCACTGCTTTTTCAATCTTGCAAAAGAAAAAATATTTGATTCTTGAATTTTCCTTAGTTGGGAGTCCATGTGCTAGTTTAGGGAATTGATCAATGATATCGGGCCACTCAGAGCCGATTCAAAGAAGTTGGGCCACCTGGGGCCGGTTCAATGAGATTGGGCCACCTAGGGCCGGTTCCATGAGATTGGGCCACCTGGGGCTAGTTCCATGAGATTCTTTCTTTTCTTGATTTTTGTCTTTTTTCCTTTGATTGGGATTCTTGATTTTGAACCCTTGGATTGGAATCTTGAATTTGGACCTTTGATTTGGATTTTTGCTTTACACATGTATTTGCTTTGAATTTGACTTTCACCATTTACATGCATGTGATGTGATTTTTATCTACCACTTGAATTTGCTTTGTATTTCACCTTCCATTTAAATTTGATTTACACCTTCCACTTACATTTGATGTAATTTTTATCTACCACTTGAATTTGCCTTGTATTTCACCTTCCACTTGAATTTGATTTTCACCTTCCACCTTCATGTGATGTAATTTTTATCTACCACAAGAATTTACTTTGAATTTTGTCTTTTGTGGTAAGAATCTTTGAGTTGCACCTTGGAATTGGAATCTCATTTTTTTTTAGAAAATGAATTTTTTAACCATAAAATAGTCCCCCCCTCCTGTTCATTTCCTGTTTCGATTTTTCTGAGTTGGGAAGGATTTGTAAGCGGGTGAGCCCGGGTTTTGGAATCTTCTTAAAGATTCAAAGCTTTTTTGCATTTTTTCAGGTTTCTTCAAAGTTTCTTCGAAGATCTTCAAGTTTTCCTTGAAGTTGTTGATCTTCCCCTTGAAGATGTTCATAGTTCTTGAGGAGGGGGACCATTTGGAGAATTTGAAATCTTTTTGGGCTTTTTTGCAAATTGTAAAAATTTTTAGGGTTTCTTATAATTTTGGAAAATATGGCCGAAAGAAGAAAGAGAAGGACTCGGGGAGGAATCCGGCTAGATGGCGCAGAGAGTTGTGGTACTTCGTCCCAGGGGGATAATAGTCCCACGGATTGGTACACCTGCTAGATGCTCTATAGGGTGAAAAGTAATATTTTTGGGCCGATGGGGAAAAAGGATGCCTTTTTGGGCCAATGGTAGGTTGCGGTTTAGGGTACACTAGTGGGGTAGTGTAGAGTACACAAGCAGGTGAAGAGAAAATTTCTTCACCAATTCGATCATTGGAAAGAATATTCTGGCCATTGACGGCGACACACGAGGCTGGGCAGGGAGTGCCGAGGTAGGCATTGGCATATGGGGCAGACAGGGGCATATGCGAGGCTGGGCAGGGGGTGCACGAGGTAGGCATGGGTGCACAGGGCAGGCAAGTGTTCATACGAGGTAGGCAGGGTGCATGGGGTAGGCAGGGGCACGTGGGGTAGGCAAGGGCGCTCTGGGTAGGCAAGGGAGCGTGGGGGCACTCTGGGCAGGCGGGGGAACTCTGGGCAGGTAGGGGCACACGGGGTAGGCAAAGTGCATGTGAGGTAGGCCAGGGATGAGCAAGGCAGGCAGGGTGTGTGCTAGGCAGGCCAGGAGGCACATGGTAGGCAGGGTGCATATGAGGTAGGACAGGGGCACGTGGGGCAGGTGGGTTGTGTGCGAGGTAGTCCAGGGGCGCGCAGCACAGATGGAATGCGTGCGAGGCGAGCGGGGATGCACGTGGCTAGGTGTTTCAAGATGTAATATTCTAGGAGCGATTGTGGGAGATCCGACAGTCTAATTTTGACGTACCATATATTGTTGGAATCGTGATTCTGAGTACTATGCATCAGTATGGTCACCTAGGACCGAATTCCTTCGTACATGAAATGTCATAATTAGACCATTTTTTCTCTCGCATGGGGTTTTTGGGATTTTGGGTGAGTATGGAATGTTTCTAGGGTGGATTACCTCAGTCAATTATCATCTCTATCGATCAGAAGCGAGAAGTTGAGTCCAAGATCCGTGATTCATCATATCCGGAGTAGGGTGACAAAATTGGGTGTCTACATTTACTATTTTTAGATGGTGGAATTGATGTTGAGGTAGGATTAGACTTCGATAGCGGTTGTAAGGCTTGTGACTGCGAGACACCAGGATGCTGATGAACATCACTTTAGTTATTTCAATTATTACTTTTGATGTAAATATTGGTGACATATGTAAGATGTAAATATTATACCTATGGGTTGTTTACAAATAAATATTGTATATTTATAATTATCACTTTAGTACATTACCAGTGATATTTGTGTGATTTTATTAGCGTACTTTGATTTTAGTTGTGATCTTGATGGCATTTGTGAAATTAAGATACTATATCTATGATCCTAGAGGGTTAGGCTAACTAGATGTAGGTGTCCAGTGCCGCATACCTTGGCCAATTTGAGGCAGGGTGTGACATCTATTCACTATAATATTACACTTCATACAAACTTGAAATTGTTGTTCACGCAGACCCAAGGTGTGTGTACCTTCCTTGATTTTTCCTATTCAGTAGTTTAGAAATATGATCAGCCTTCTTCTCATACATGCAACCACCTAGAGTTGGGAAACATGGCTTGCATGCATGGGAATATTTTCCCAGAGCTAGAAATTTACTGAGCAAAGTGGGTTCAGTGACCCAAACCTACATCTTTGGAAACCCTAAAATTAGGGATTTTACCATGCAAGCTGGGAACATGTTTCCTATGGTGGGAATTGGGTTCCTACCTAGCTAATAATGTAATTAGCCCAACTAATTTGTAAATTGGTGGAATTGGAAGCTAAATTTGTTTTATTTTCTTAAGCTCTCTCTGATTCACTTTCTAATTCACCAAATTAGAATCCAATTGGAACTGGTATATGGTATAACTATGTTTCTAGAGCTGTCAAGCTCCAATTCAGTGGTTGTCCTTGTTGGGAATCTCAAGCTAGCAGCATAATACATGTATGTTATTGGATTTTCATCAGGACAACATATGTATAAGTTCTTGTGATTTTCCCTGGCTGAAAATTGAAGGAGAAACTCACCATTATCATACCCTATTGTTTGGGTCATATCCCTAATATATTCAAGAAAACAAGGAGAAATGATATGAGTTGAGGGAGCAGGAAAGACTCCAGTGGCTGGCTAGGGCCAATGAACACCCACCGGTGAAGGACTTGATAGGGCAAAATGCCACTATATTTGTTGCCATTGGCCACCCATCAGTGGGAGTCTGTCATCTGCCTTTGAGCCCTTCAAGCCCTATGAAGAGGTTCTATGTGTGGGGCCAAATTGGGTCTGTAAAGGGGGTTTTCTTAAGGGTTAGATGCACTCATTAACTGACCATACTACACATTATTTGATTAGGAAATTAAGTTAATCTATGAGGATACCTGATCAAGGGAATATACCAAATGCAGTTGATTTCGGGTTCAAAGGTGAGTGGATGTTGAATTAATTTATAGAGTGCTTATCATTCAGTTTTATATTTTGTATGGTCATGTGATGTGAATTTTATTATGTAAATCTTTTAATTGTTATCTCAATTATTGTAGTATTCTGGACATGGTTAAGGGTGGAATTGTGGAGGTGGATATGTGAAGCAGGTCATAGTGAGACCGAAGGAGGACTCCAGAACTGTGCATTCAGTGTGTGTGGATACTATGTTTGATGTAGGGTGGATGTACCTACATCATTTAGGATGCATATGGTTTATACAACACAAACCTAGGTGCTACAACCCCTTTCTAGTAAGGGTGAGGTACTGGAGGGGTGGTATATCTAATGAGAATACCACATCCACAGTACAACAGACTATACTCAGAGGTGGACACAACATGGGTAATTGATGAAGGATTCCAGGACCGTGCCTATTAGGGGTTATTTATGGGGGTTTGAGAATTCCAGGACTCGTAGACTTTTAACTAGCAACTAGTTTGTATGGCTAGGTGACCGATGCTGGGATTCCGAGACTAGGGATATTTACATTGCAGTGGCACTAACACCCTATTTCAAACTTTGTAATTCCTTACTAGGTATTGTGTGCTAAAAGCGGATCATGTAGCATCATATAATTTCATTGAGCATACATTGTATCATTTGTTATGTGCATGCTTGCCTGCACACCCCTCACTGGGCTTGTGAAGCTGACCCCATATGGATTATTCTTTTTAAATGGTGGAACCAATGCTAAGGCAGGATTGGATTTCAGCTGCGGTTGTGAGGATTGAGTCTGCGAGACACTAGGATGTTGATGGACATCACTTCTTCTATTTCAATTATTTATCTTAATATAAATATTTATTGATTGTGTAAGATGTAGTTATTGTAACCTGTGGGTTGTATCAAGAATTGGGTTGTAATACACTTGTAATATCATTTAGTGAATCACCAGTGGTATAACATATATATGATTATATATATGTTATTTTGATTTTGATGGCATTTATGGATAAAGTTACTGCATCTCTGATCCTAGAGGGTTTGGATGACTGGATAAGGATTTCTAGGCTACATATGTCACACCCTATCTCCGATAGGCCAAGGATGTCGCATTGGACACCAACATCCAGTCAGCCTAACCCTCCAGGATCATAGACGCAGCACCTTAATTTCACAAATGCCAGTAAGGTCACATCTACAATCAGAGTCTGCTAATAAAACCATACATTTACCATTCCTGATGTACTAAAATGATAAATTACATTATACACTCTTCATGTATAAAAAAACCACTGGTTATAATATTACTTACTACATATTTCATAAATATTTATATTAACAAAAATAACCAAAATAATGAAAGTGAAGTCCATCAGCAATCCAGTGTCTTGTAGACACAAGCCTCACAACCATTGCCCAAGTCCAATCCTGCATCAACATTGGTTCCACCATAAAAAAAGAGTAATCAAAGAGGGTGTAGACACCCAATTTTGTCACCCTCCCCTGGCTATGATTACTTATGGATATTGGATGCAACCTCTCACTTCTGATCAATAGAGATGACAGCAACATTCCATACTCACCTAAGAATCCTAGAAATCCCATGTGAGAGAAAAGAAGGGTCCAATTATGACTTCTATGTATGAAAAAATCCAGTCCAAAGTGACCATACGGATGGATGGTACTCGGAATCACGATTCCAATGATATATAGTACGACAAAATCGGACCGTTGGATCTTCCGTAATCATTCTTGGAAAAATCACATCTTATGTGCACGCCCCTCCCTACCCCATGCGCACCCCTGCTTGCCTTGTCTGCCCTTCCTGCCTCGTGCACCATCGCTGCCCTGCATGAGTCCCTATAATCCTCGTATGCCTCCACTGCCCTGTGCACCCCCACTGCCCTGCGTGTGCCCCCGCTGCCTTGCACGCGTCCTTGCTAGCCTTACATGCCTCCACTACCTTGCACACACCCTCGCAAGCCTCGCGTGCCCCTGCTGCCCTGTGCGTGCCCTCGCATGCCTTTGGGGGCCCCCGCGTGCCCTGGGTGCCCCTGTTGCCCTGTGCATGCCCCCGCTGCCTTACGTGTGCGCCTTAACCTACTTCGTGGGCGCCCCCTACCTGCCTCACAAGCACCCTAGCCTACCTAGCACATGCCCTCTACCTGCCTCGCGTGCGCCAAACTATCTCTTGCGCATCCATGTCTGCCCCACATGCCCCTTGTCTCGCGTGCCCTTCCCTACCTTCCACACCCTTGTCCAACCCTGTTGCTTCTACCGATGGCCAGAATATTTATTCCAATGGCCGATTTGGTGAAGGGATTCCCTCTTCACCCATTTGTGCACTCTGCATTGCCCCGCTAGTGTACCCTACACCAAAACCTCCCATTGGCCTAAAAAAGGTATATTTTTACCTCATTGGCCCAAAAAACTACTCTTCACCCAATTGGCCTAAAAATTTACTTAGTCACCCCATTGGCCCCAAATTTCACTTTGTTACCCCATTGGCCCAAAAATTCACTTTTTAAACCCCATTAGCCAAGGAAATCCCTCTTTCCTCCCTATTGGTCCAAGAAGTCTATAAATACCCCCCTCCCTTTGGTTTTAGACACACTCAAGCTCCTAGTGAGAACCCCTTGTAGAGAAGCTCTGCCCTCTCTCCTCCCCTTCCCTCCTTGAGGTTCTTCAAGTCTTCGGAGAGATCTTCATAAGATCCGAAGTGTTCTTCGGATCTTTGAAGTGTTCTTCGGGGCTTCGAAGTTCTTCCATCATCTGCTTTTTTGAGTGAGCATCTTGTATACGAGAAGCATTGCCTTAGTCTCTCCTCCTCCTTTGAGGTTCTTCAAGCCCTCAAAGTGATCTTCATAAGATCCGAAGTCTTTGGATCTTTGAAGTGTTCTTCGGGACTTTGATATTCCTCAATCATTTAAGTTTCAGCCAATTCCTAGCGGAAGCTCTACTGAAGTGTCACCTCAGCCTAGCCCTCCATAGTTTATCCCTAGTGGAAGCTTTGTCAGAGTGTTACCCTAGCCTAACCCTCCCATAGCCTATCCCTAGTAGAAGCTCTGTCGGAGTGCCACCTCAGCCAAAGTCCAGAACTAGCCCATCCCTAGTGGAAGCTTTGCCAAATTGACACCTCAGTCTAAGTCTAAAAGTTACCATTCCTAGCCGAAACTTCATCTAAATATTACTACAGTCAGCATCTCTCGAAAAAGAAAGTTGGAGGTCAAGACCAGCTTCCCCTGAGTCGAGAGAATCCACAAGAAAGTTTGTGCCAGCACTAATCGGGGCTCCACCCCTCTTGACCCAAAACAGGGGTCAAGCTCACGTATAATTTCTCACCCGAATTAACATAATGTAGAATTTATATTGACCCTGTTTTAGTATACATAGTTATTTAAATTTAGCCAATGTATATATGTGTGATAACTTAGCTATGCATGCGGAATAGGAATAAATTATGGAAAATGGTCGTTCTTAAGCATCTAGTAGGAAGATCAGTTGAACCAGTTTAGATTGGGTGCCTAACACCTTCCCAATTTTACAACCTGACACGTACCCTAAATCTCTAGACCAGACCAATTTTTGGGCCCACCCCTGGGTCCTAGCCCATAATCCTAGGTGGCGACATTAAACCCTTTTGTATGATCCTGATCCCTCGTATTGGACCATTATCCTCAATGATGACCTTTACACTCCTGTGAAATAGGCCTCCACATATCTCCAAGCGATGATACGACGGTGCGGGGTCCGTTGGTAAGCACACAAGACACACCCCTCCCTAAGAAAGAGAAAGAGAGGAGAGAGGGCCAAATCTGAAAGGTCTTTTTTCGGCTACTACCCTCATAGAGGGGTGAGTTTCACAAGCCTAGTGAGGGGTGTACATGTAAGAACATGCAAACAAATAATTCAATGCATGCTCAAACAAATTAGATGATGCTCATGATCTAGTTTTAACATACAATACCTAGCAAATAATTACTAAGTCCTAGATAAGGTTAAGCTTCCGATACTATATGCTACAATTAAATGTAAGAACATTTTCCACCAAATCTATTTGAAAATATGTTTGGATAACCCCATGTTTATAATTGTATTTACCAACTGCATCATGCATCATGCTTGAAGTAAAATCATTTGGCGTGGGACTCCCTGTAATGCCCGCACCCTTGGGGAGGTCAGTGTATGTCATGGAGAGTACTCTGAGAGCAAATGGTAGCTACTTCTTGTACAAGGGTATGGGGTATTGTTAAACGGTGAGGATGTTTGTATTCATGCTAGCACCCTCGGGGAGGTTCACTCACTTTATGACATTCTGAGATCGAATAATGATATTCTTGCATTACACTTTTGCACACAATCACTCACTATTCACCACCTCGTGGCCAGTTGCTTAACCTTGTGTGTAGTCACGAGTAATGGGCAAGGAAGTAATCCCCTTGATCTCGTACCTCTAGGTATATCAAAAGGATCATGTACCTTGCTTATATAGATCATGTCAAGAAAGCATTGTCAGTCCTATTGCATCCATTGCATACTCACATTATGTAGGAAATAGATGGAGATCGCTAGAAACACCACAAGCTAATTTGTAGAATTTGTTTGAGGTCTTAAAAAGGAATCTTTCTATAATGCATTCTAGTCATAAAGAAGTTCTCTCCTAAATGGGTTTCGGATAAAAGGTGTCCTTCCTCCTTAGATATGAGATCAAGATGATTGGGTATACGTGACTCCGGGGTGATTCCCGTCTAAGTCCCACAAAATACCAAATCATCTAAAAGACCCAAGGAAACTAGGAGGAAGGTCACCTATGGGATAAGATTAAGGAAAGCATGACATTATTGGCTGAGAATGTCTCATAGGAATGTTTTGGTCAAGCCATTTGTGTGTACCTCCCACTAATGACATTGAGCAGATTAGGGGCATCAACCCTTAACCACTCTCTATCATTAAGTGGAATAACTTTGGATGAATCATTAGTTGATAATTGAGTGGATGAATGAACAAAGGGTTGGATATACAAAAATTCTAAAATAAGCCACTTTCGTAGGCATAATTCCACACCTCAAATATTCTTCACAGTCCATGTCACCTCCACCGTCTCTTCGGGACTGTCTGTGTAATACCCCGCTTCTTAAACCCGGTCTGATTTCGTGGTTGAACCGGTTTAACCATGCAGGAACTGAGCCAGAGGAAACTAGAGCAGGTTCCTTATAGGCTATGATGGCACGGGTGACCTTAAACACCGGCTGGCCCGACAAGTCCGAGCCAGTGCCAGAAGAGACGGGAGTGCCCAAACCGTGTATGTGCACCTACCATAAGGCTATGTACGGATAAAATAGGTATTATATCCGTATTTTAAGGTATATATGTATGCTACATCGTATGCCTGGGGTGGGGTTCGCGTCGAGGTCCGAACCCGGTCAAAATCCCAAGTCTTGGCTCTCAGGTGGGTAGGACAAGTGGGTGCACCCACCTGAGTGACCCATCCAAGAGCACTATTCACTTAATTAGGAATAGTATATAAGGCTTTATGATTTTCTTTTCTTTCCATTTATTACCCTCGTACGTTGGTGAGAAAAGTAAAGAGGAGAGAGAAAAGAAAGGGAAGAAGAAAGGAAGAGAAGG